>NW_020175105.1:1178574-1242509 GCF_003031525.2 Neophocaena asiaeorientalis asiaeorientalis | reverse complement strand
TATATATATATATCTCCTTTATCCATTCATCTGTTGATGGAAACTTAGGTTGCTTCCTTTTCTTGGCAATTGTAAATTTTGCTGCTATGAACATTGAGGTGCATGTATCTCTTCGAATTAGTGTCTTTGTTTTTGTTTTTTTTGGATATATACCCAGGAATGGAATTGCTGTGTCATAAGGTAACTCTGTTTTTATTTTTTTCAGAAACCTCCATACTGTTCTCCATAGTGGCTGCACCATTTTGCATTCCCACCAACAGTGTAGGAGGGTTCCTTTTTCTCCACACCCTCTCCAGCATCTATTATTTGTAGATTCTTTTGTGATGGCCATTCTGACAGGTGTGAGGTGATATCTCATTGTGGTTTTCATTTGCATTTCCCTGATGATTAGTGATGTTGAACATCTTTTCATGTGCCTGTTGGCCATTTGTATTTCCTCCTTGAAAAAATGTCTATTCAGTTCTTCTGCCCATTTTTATATTGGGTAATTTATTTTTTGATGTTGAGGTATATGAGCTGTTTATATATGTTGGCTATTAGCCTGTTATCAGTCAGGTCATATCATTTGCAAGTATTTTCTCCCATTCAGTAGGTTTTTTCATATTGTTGATGGTTTCCTTTGTTGTGCAAAAACTTTTAAGTTTAATTAGGTCCCATTTGTCTATTTTTGCTTTTATTTCCTTTGCTTTAGGAGACAGATCCAAAAAGATATTGCTGTGATTTACATCAAAGGGTTTTCTGCCTATGTTTTCCTCTAGGAGTTTTATGATATCTGATCTTACATGAAATGTATAAGGTTATATCAAAAAAGGAACAATAACAAAAACACTAGAAGGAGCAGATCGATAGAGGTAGATTGGTTCTAACAGATATGAAACACTTTTATAGAACCTTTCTAATTAAAATAGCATCATGTAGACTAATGGAAAGATAGTTAAAAAGACCTATACTTATAGATATTTAGTATAAACTAAAGTTGGTATCTCAAATAAGTGGAGGAAAATATGGACTATGCAATACATATTATTGAGAAAATGAGGCTAGCCATCTGGAAAGAAATAATTTGGATCTCTACCTCCCAGTGAACAGCTGGAAAAACTCTATGTAGGTCAAAGATTTAAATGTAATTAATGAAAATTGGAATTTATTTATAACCTAACAGTGGAAAAGAACTTTCTAACCATAACTTAAAATCCAAAACCCATAAAAAACAGTCTGACAAGTTGACTACTTTAGGGACAGTCATCAAAACCACAAAACATATACTTGGTCAAAACAAACAAACATAAATTGAGCATAGTCACAATTCAAATGATTGAAGAAATGTTTCAATTTGTATCACATAAGGGACTGATTTTCTTACTAAATAAAGAGATACATCAGATTATGTGATTGAGTTTCCTCAACTCTATCAGATGGGCAAATTGAAAATTTGTTAATATTCTCTATTAGTAAGGCTGTGGGGATCAGGGACTCACATATACTGGAAATGTGGAAATATAAACTACATGAGAGCAATTTATCAATATTAATCAAAACAATGCATACCCTTTGGCCTATCAATTCTACTTTTAGGAATGTGTCCTATGAATATATGCACATATTTAAAAGTAACATATGTACTGTATAATTCATTGCAACATTATTTTTGATAGCAAAAAATTTCTAAAATTTCACTAATATGGGTTAGTGAATTCCGGTCCTTTTCTTTTGTCTATAAACTACTACTATGAAACAATTTTAAAAAATAAGAGAATCCACTATGTAGTATAATAGAAATATCTCTGTTGTATACAGTTATTTGAATAAACCAAGATGCAGCCCACTTTGGGTCACATGCTATCACTTGTGTTAAAAAGTTGGAAGATGAGACAATATTATAATCTTTGCCTATGTGGTCATAAAGTATGTCTGAAGGATACACAAGTAAGTAATAATAGTAGTTACCTGGTTGGAAGTTGGAAGTGAGATGGATGGTAATTGTGCAGATGGGGAACAGAAGTGCCAGGGAGATTTCTCACTCTATTCTTTTACTTTTTATTTTGAATCACATGAATGTATTATCTTTTCAAAAATTCAGTAACTACTCTGAATATAAAAGTTATAATACTCCCTTGTATGTGTATGGGGGAGAATAATTCTGAATGAACCTAAGTGAGATTCATTGACATCTTTGAAATATATTCTAGATCTTTTGACTCTTTTTTTTTTTGCTATGGAAATTTCCATTTGCTTCATTCTAACTATATATGTAAAGGATATTATTACTTTTTCCTACAAGCATTTTGACAGCTTTTGCCTGACATGTCCATTATTCTGGGATGTGCATTTTTTCCTTTATACATTAACTTATTAACTAATTATGTTTGAGACCTCGATATCAATGGTTTTAATAGTTCTAATGTCAGTGGAAATTGCTCTTTTAAGTGATATGATAAGAAATGTGTTGTAACTGCATATTATTTTTACTGTTTATAAGTGGAATAGAATATGTTGTCAACATAGTCATGGGTTGACTATAGACATATGAAATTTTAGAGACAAATTTATTTTTTGAGTCTACAGCTGAGTTGACATTATTTGGAGCAATGCCTAGTAGAGAGTCTTCTTATGGCTGAGCTGAGATTTTGTAGCAGCACCTGGAGTAATGAGATAGGAAATGGCAGGCACACAGTCACACAGCTGGCCAACTGCTGGTCCAGGGGAGACACAGGTGTGGTCAACCAATCACCATTTCATCAACCTATGTGGAATTATCACTTCAGTCTAGGAAGTATTTTCTAATTTCCCTTTGTTCTTTATTTTTTTTTTTGATCGATTGGTTATTTAAGATGTGTTATATAGTATGCACGTTTGAGAATTTCCCAAATTTCCTGTTATTGATTTCTGAGTTCCACTACGGTTAGAGAACATACTTTGTATGATTTCTGTACTTTCAAATTTACTGAGGCTTGTTTTGTATACACTGTGACAACAAAGAATCTAGCATTTCAAAGATATTTCTAAAATAAGTAGCTACGTATGACTGAATCTTATCAAATTGTAAATCATTTAAAGGCCAAACTGAAAATATTGAGTCTGGAAATATGGTATAAAATGGAAATCACTCTACCTAAATTTAGGAGCATCTGAAAACATGAATGTAAGGAAGCTCCCTTCCTTACTGGATGGGTGTCTTCATGGACTGTTCGTTTTCCTGTTAGATAAAATAAGGAGAAGCACCACAGCTTCACATGTTCCATTGTTTTATCACCCCCCCGCCCATGAGTCTTTTCTGTATGAAATAGCCCAGATCAGCTTCTTTTGGTTGATTTATTCTCATATCACACATGATTGCTGTTATCTTTCCTCAGGTATTTGTGATTTTTATGACAGAGAATTCTACATGGAGAGATGGACTCTGTAGTGTTTGTAGCAGGGACATGATGTATTCACAAAACCCCCCTCTCTTTCTTCCTGGGCTGACTTCTAGACCAGTAGTTCTGTAACTTTTGGTCTCAGGGTTGCTTTACATGTTGAAAACTTGTTGGTGACCTTAAAAATGCTTTTATTAGTGCGTATTCTGTGTATTTATATTTACTGTATAAGAAATTAAACTGATAAATTTAAAAATCTTTGTTAATTTATGTAAAAAACAATAATAAATCTACCACATTACAAAATATAGTTAGAAAAATGGTATTTTGTATGTATCTACAAAACAGAAACAGACTCATGGACATAGAGTACAGACCTGTGGTCACCAAGGGGGATGGGGGAGGGAGGGGGAGGGATTGGGAGTTTGGGGTTAGTAGATGCAAACTATTATACATAGAATGGATATACAATGTTTCTACTGTATAGCACAGGGAATTATATTCAATATCCTGTGATAAAGCATAATGGAAAATAATATAGAAAAAAATGTATATATATGTATAACTGAGGCACATTGCTGTACAGCAGAAACTAACAAAACATTGTAAATCAACTATACTTCAATTAAAAAAAGAAATAAAATCTAACAATCCAGAGAAAAAAGAAAATTATATTATGTGTTTGCAAATCTCTTTGAGGTCTAACAGGACGATGCTGGATTCACACATCTGTTTTTAAATTCACTCTGTTGCAATATATTGTTTTGATTGAAGTATATAAGAAAGAAATATGACCTCACACATACCTGTATGTAGTTGGAAAATGGACTAGCATTTTGAGTAATCTCATTGTAGATATTAACTGCAGTTATAATTATAGACTTTCTTCTTTGATTCTCTACAAAAGCCGGGTGAGAAGTAATTTCTTTTTGGGGAGGGCCACACCATGCAGTTTGCTGGGTCTCATTTCCCCAACCAGGGATTGAACCGAGGCCACAGCACTGAAAGCTCAGAATCCTAATCACTAGGCCACCAGGGAATTTCCAAGAATTCTTAAAGTTAGTTGCAAAGAACTTTACATACACTGTTGCATTTATCTAGCTTGGACTCTGAATGTATCTTTTACCCATGCATGATTTTTGTAACATGAAGTGTCAGTCATTTGGAAAATATGGGTTCACTGGCTTGTGCAGATCTGCCTTCAACTGTTAGAAATGTAAAAGCATGAGGCACTTACATTCTCACAAACTATGAGTCAACCATGGAAACTGGGCAGCCAGGAAAGAAAGCAAAGTCTAGAATGACAAGTCAGATGTGGCCCTACAGGGTAAAAGAAAGGGGGAAACTCTAAATTGGTGGAGCCATGGGACGTGAAGAATAATGGACCATGGAGATCCTTCTCCAGAACAATATCAGAGCTAATCAGGGAAATCCTCCTAACCCATCAGGACCTGGGAAAGCTCTGGACCTGTGAGAGCTCTTTATCCAGGTTCTGAGGGAGGGTGGATAGAGGCTGTCCCTTCCCTGCCCTCCTGGTACACACAGCATGTGTGTGTGTCGATCACATGACCATATTAGTTGACACGTCACCAGCCCACGAAGAGCCCATCTGCACCTGAAGGTGAACACCATGTATCACGCAGATGCTTTGAAATTTCGGCTGTTTTTGGTATTTAGGTAGGAACTGAAGTATTGGGTTGGCCAAAAAGTTCATTTTGGCTTTTCCAAAAGAACTTTTCGGCCAACCCAATACTTTCCTTGGGGTAAGAGCAAGTGTCCCTTTGTTTGAGAGAAAGAATGAAATGGATGCTTGGGCACAAGAAGAGAAGACTAGGGCAGAGACCCCCAGGGGTTCCTCACTATCTCATTTCCCCTGAGTGCAGAGCTGGGCTCCACTTCTGTGGTTAAGTGGGGCTAAAGTGCTGACCACCTGGCAGTGTTGTCATGCAAACAGAGTCATTAATACTGGCTTAACTGAGTGAAAATTCTATTGTCGTGTTAAATAACAGATTTATCTATTGTTACCATTGTTGTAACACTAGCCTTATTCAGCTACTGCTGTTAACACAATGGATTCCACTTTTAAAGCTTACAATCTACTTATTTCATACATGAAATAATTTCTGTGAGCCAGTCAGTGGCTGAGTTAAGAGCAGTTCAGTGAAAAGTATCATGTGGAAGTGGCATTTTACATCAAATTTAATAATTAACGCATAGTCAGTCATCTGAAATCACCAATTGAATAATATTTAGGGTTGTGATGAAAATCTTTCATTTGAAAATATTTCAGAAGATAAAATAAGGTGATTGATAGTGATTTTTATCTATTCTCAATTTGACTAGAGAGTCTTTTATGTGTCAAACAAATAGGTAGAAACAAAGAGAATGTATTGAAAGGAAGACCTTAATTAACCAAGTAAATTGGATTTGGAAGCAATTAAAGAGTAGAATTTAGCTTGCAGAAAAGTTAATTAGTGATAATTAAGATAAAATTAAGAAACACAGTGGATCAAAACAATTTTAGAAAATATAATGAAATAGAAAACAGTTTAATGTAGCTTCATCTAAGAAAGAAAGGAACTCCTGATGAAAACAGAGAAAACAAATGAAAATATTTTATGAAAGTTAAACTGGAAAAAATTTTTATTTATCCATAAGTAAAGAAATAAGCAAGCCTCCAGAATTACCTAATAAGAGAATGGATCAATTTTCGCAACAAATGCAAAAAATTATATATAATTAAGAAGCATGACGTTTAAACAGTAAAATGGATAAAGGAACTGTGATATGTCCAAGGAATGGAAAATCATTAGGTGGTAAATAAAGAATGAATTGTTCTCCAAGTATCATTGAGGGAAAGAAGCCAGACATAAAGAAATATTTTATTTACATGAAGACATATTTATGACCAGAGAATTTCTTTATTTTTCCATTTTTATATGTGAATACATTTTACCATTTCTAATATTAGTGCCCTCAATCAATGGCCTGTGCTAATACTGCTGCCTATTTCATTACTGGTTTGATTTATTTCTCCTTCTGAACTTCTCAAGAGAGATGTAGCACAATGAAAGAACTGAAGCTGTCAGGAGGACTTAGGTACTAGACCTCTCTCTGCTACCCTAGCAAGGTATAATCTTGGGGAAATCATGTAGTTTCTTTGGGGATCAATTTTGTCATTTGCACACTAGAGAGTGGTTTATGGACTAGAAGCAAGGGCTTCTGACTCTTACATCAACGTAACTGCAGTGATATAATTTTACCTAAACAACAACAATGACACCATTTTCTTCACTAATTAGAAAGACAATACCCGGGCATTTCACGACATGAGTATAACTGCTTGAAAACTTTGGATACGTGGAACATATCCTCTGGAGCACATTGTGATGTAACCACACCCTATCAATAACAAGAGAATGTAAGCATTGAGCAGGTAGTTCCAATAGCACACATTTGTAAATAGAAACCAGAGTTAACTTTATGCATGATGATCTTTTCCATAATAAAATGTACGTATTACTAAAGCAAATAGGAACTGTAACAGCTGCAAACTCGGAGCTTGCCAATTTAGCAGTTGTCTGGAGACAGTGCAAATTATTAGCACTTGTACTGTGCTTGGAAGCCATTTCTGCAAAGAAAAAAAAAAAAAAAAGGAAGCAATTTTATCCTAACATGGATTTTAAAGCGAGCACATTGTCTTGGGGGGCACAAAGGGCAGAGATTTACATCAAACTGACACTTTGGACAAAGAGCATTTTGTGGTAATTGGGTGCCACTTGCCTCTTGTAACTGTGACCACGCTTTGACCTTGAAGAGGCAAAAGGAAATGTTCTCTCCTAACAAAATTGAGTATATAATTGTGTGGGTTGGATAAGCAAAAACTCAAAAAGAGAGAATTCCTCTAGCATTGGATGAATTATGCGGTTCTTGTATACAATTTTGAAACTGTAGAAGTTACGAAGAAAAAAATGCCAACTAAATTCCCATTTCTTAGAGATAAAGAGTTACGATTTATTTTTATAAGATTGAAATCATTTAGCATATTAATCCTCCATCCTGCTTGCCTTTCACTTAACATTCTATCATATGAATTACTCTACATCATTACTTGCTTTTAAAAATAAAGTTAATTCCATTTTGTGACTGTAATTTATGGGTCTATTATACTGTATTTAACCATTATTTTATATTGGAGATTCCCCCTTTTTGCTCTTATTTACAGAAGTGTGGTGACTATATAAATCTCTGCCTGTATTTCTGATAATTTGTTGAACATTTTTGCTAGAAGCAGATGAAACTATTGGTCCACAGGGTGTCTTAATTTTAATGTCTTGAAACATAATTTGAAACAGCTTTCCAGAAAATATTTTACGAATTTTGTGTTCACAGCGGATGATGTGAATTTTTAACTTTATTCAATATTAAATCAGTATGGATTCATACCACTGATTGATTGTAAGGTTCTTTAACACTCTGACCTTAACACAGGCTGGTGGGAATTCTTTCTTGTCTTCAGATTTCCCTCGACTACCCGAGGAGGAAGCACTCACGGGTGTGTCTGAGGATAAACAGGGTTTACTAGTCAAAGCAACTTAGAACAGGGAGTTGCTGGAAGTAATGGAAACTGTTTCTTGGGAGAGCAGATAATTAGAATCTATTTGTCTACATGGTCAAATATTTATTTCTCCAGAGATATTTCAAAGAAAGCAACGGACACCTTTTTCTGGTGAGTTCATAATGCACGCTCCTCACCGTAGAGGGATATACCATATAATGCTTAAAGTACCAATAACATGATTACATGAGAGTAAGAGAGAAATCCTTTCCTTCCTTCTGCAGGCCCTCCTCTGGGTTTGTCATATGACCTGGTTTCTCTTTCGTATGGTAGTTATTTCTGTAAGGATTTTTGTCTTCTCTAATTGGCTGTGTCCTCCTATAAGTCTAGCATCTGGACCCATGTATGGAGCATTGGAAACACTAACAGAAGGAATGAATACATCAGCTGAATGCTTATAAGAGTTTTACCAGTGAGAATGTAGCTACCAGATTTAGTTCCAGGACTGTTAAGCAGTCTATTAAGTCCTAGGTTCCCTTCTCTCAAGCTATTTGAAGAGTTGAGCACTATCTAATTCATGTTCTATTTTTTTTCCAACCATATTTGGTGTCAAATTGATGAAGACATCAACCTATAAATCTATAAAGTGGTTTCAAAGCTTGGGATTCAAAGACTAATGTCAAAACAAATAAAGTAGAAACACAATCATAAGGCTGATAACTTTTAAATTTTATAAAAATATAATGAATTATAATAAATCAATATACACTGTCACTTTTATTTCATAGAAATCATTTTAGCATCCCCAAATACGAAGGGTTTATCTATTCTTCCTCATATGTTTTCTTTCTACCTAAGAGTCATCACTCTGAACCCTTTGTTTCATATTCTTCTTGGAGTTGATTCTATATCTGACAAGTATTTATTGATTGATTGATTTTCGTTTGTTTGTTTGCTTTAAAAAATGTTTATTTTTCCAGTGGCAAAAGCCAGTTGGAAGCCTATTTATCCTTTAACTCCAATTTTGTTTTCTTTAAATTAAGAAGTAACTTACTAATTTACTATTTTAAACAGCCTTCCTACCTTCTCCATTAAATATTTTCCATCAACACCTGCTGTATCTTGCCAAGGAGATTGTTCCAATGTGTATCTCCAGGACCTTGCTCTGCTCATTTTACCCAAAAATGCAAAACATAATTCCACTGTGCAGCCTAAGGTCTCCAATTTTCAAAAATAGGGAAGAAAATCTTCAGGATAGCTAGTTACGTTGAATTTAAAAATTCATGCAAACACAGTTTGGTTGGGGCAGGAATCCACTCCTACGGTCCATGAATCCTTGTAATTCATCCTCCTTCTCATCTTCACATTATGATGAAAGACATTCATTCTAACTGAAAAATAACTTCATGATATTGATACAATATCCTTTGTTCTCACTGGGCTGAGGACCATCCATGCGTTGGCGTTGGGTGGCTTCTGGGCACTGGAGACAGGAATAGGTGCTTCTCGGGCTGAGATTCGTTACAAGCATCCGTGCTGTGTGTCCTCAGACAATGGGGGAATTACTGTCACATCGAACTGGTAGAGCTTGAGCCTGTGTCTGCTTGTTCTGCAACTGTTTACTGAGAAATTTCTGAAATATCTTTCTGTAATTCTGAAATTCCAAATAATCTTTCACAGGTTTATAAAAAAAAAAACAGATGCTACAGTTTATAATACAGAGTCATGGTCTGTTTCCCTCTTCCTTCCCAAATGCTTTCTTTCAACGAGAGGGTCATAATTTTGAACCCATTTTAACTTTGATTGACTGCTTGAGTGAGTTTGCACACATACAGTGAAATAGAAAAGGCTCCCCTTCCTACCGAGCAAGCAGGCTGGTGCCAGAGTGCATAGCTTAGTAAGGGAAGGTGGGCTGGCATTCAGCCCCAATCGGCCCCACTGGGTGACCCTCTTTGTTCAGATCACAATCACAGCAACTGCAGGTCAACCTCGCTTCAGACTGTGACAGATGAGGAATGGGTCTTCCTCTCACCAGCCCTCTGCTCCTCGTCTGAGCTTATTTCTGACTGTCCCTCTCGGGCGTGGGTCTGCTGAGCCTTGGTGACCTTTGTCCACCCACCTTCTGTATAAGTCTTCCTGCCAGGATTAGGAGAAGCCAGTCCTTCGAGAGAATTTCAACATAACGCGTCCCCTATCTTTGATCTTGGAATATCCAAGCCCACACGGACAACTCAAAGAAACAAGGCTAACACGTGCAAGAGGTGAGTCCAGAGCCCTCCTGGCATATGACTTCCAGGAAGTACTTTGTACTGCATCGAACTCTGCTCTATGTCAGGCTAGCCATCTGATTAACGGATCTTGTCAGGTTTATGGTCTGGGTGTCAGAATTAAACTCTTTTCTGTTGTTTCTCAAGCTTAATTTACAACTCATGACCCGAGGCTGCTGCATTGGGTGAGTGCCTATCAGCAAGAGACCGAGCAGCCTTAACAATAATCCATCCTTGTGAAGTATGAAACTTTCTCTGATCTGGCCCCAAACCTAATTATGCAGAGTAATCTGATTAACAATTGAAGGGAGTGAAACACCGAAACTGGGATGTGGTTGGAGATCAATGGATCCTGAAAACAACCTTTACAAGTGTGTGCTTAGTTTAAATAGTAAGACGCTTACCATTCACAATTCTGTAAGTTTCAGGCAGTGAGGAAACACAATGTACTGTGTAACTTTCCATAGTCTTTGCCTGGGTGGCCTCAAAGTGTTTATTTTACGACAACAATCTCATGGATGCCCCAAATAATGGGGCCATTTACTGTGCACTGATTTGCCAGGTGCTCTTCTAAAGCTTTTATGTGTATTGGCTCATTGAAGAAATTCAGTTCAGCCAGGACACTGGAAAATTGAGATCTGAGGCCCTTCTTTCTATCTTTCAGGATCTTCATGATGATATGTCTCATCTCTGCTTCTCCCTATTCCCAGAAAACTGGAAAATGAGAATCTGAAGCCCCCTCTTTTGTAACTTTCAGGGGCGGTGTGGTGTCTGTCACATCTGCCCCTCAGTAACCCTCCTCCTGCCCCCTTTCCTCTATTTGCACGTGGTCAGGATGACCTGCTGGGACTTAACATCTAGGAGATTTCAGCTCATCTGACCTGAGGCAGCAGTCTGGCCGACTTGGCTCTCCCTATGGATTGGCCTTTCTGAGTCAGACGTTGTCCCTGAGTGCCGGTGGCTGTGGCAATGTAGGATATAGACCTGGATCGTGAGTACGGACATTACCAGACATCATCCCAAAATGATTCCAGGCTTTGGGAATGGGCTGCCAGGTGCCCTAAACCACAACATGACCTGCTGAAGAACTGGAACAGGGAGGTGGGCCTGACCAGGTGTCCCAGTTTGTCCAGGACTTTCTCAGTTTCAGCACTGATAGGACCTAGAAAACCCATCATTCCTGGGCAAACCCGGACTTCTGGTCATCCTTAGTTACTCTATAGGTTTTCCATGGCAGGGCCTCTGTCTCCTTCATCTTGAATGTTTGTGAGGAGCAAGGCACTAGGGCAGAGGACATGCTCAGTAAATGTTTACTGAATGAAGGAATGAATGGATTAATTGCAAAAGGATGAACATTAGCCAGGAACAAACAAACACAAACAAGATTCAAGCTGCTGATTATAGCGGGGGTTTCCCTGCAGCCCTCCCGGAGCTGAAGCTTTAACCTAGGAGCTTGCATCCCAGTGCTAATGACTAGATGGCCATACCCAATTCCCAGGGAAGAGGGAAGTAATGCTGAGTAAGCTGCCCACTTTGTATCTATTGCATTTTAAGTAGGCAGCAGAGACCAGAGCAGGTTGCTCTGAGGACACAGCTAAACCAGCTTCTAGCTCTGAGCTGGCTCTATTACTCACTTCTTGCCTTGCTATTGATTTCATTTATTTTACTCCCAGATTTGTGGTGGTATAATTTCCACAGAGAGTTTACTATTCAGCAATGGTCCTTGTAACCATAAAAGTCTCATCGTCAGTCTTCCCAGCGTTCCAGCTTGGGCTGTGGATCTGATGACATGGAGTATTATGGGGGGGGGGGCGCATTGAGAGGGGTTCTTTATGATGCTTGGACCCATCTGCACACCAGTTGTTTCATTTCAACCATTTGCCAGGTGAACAAACATCTACTTGGCCCTGTTCTGCTAAAATGGAGAGATTTTTTTTCCAGCTTGGGAAGTCTTTACAGAGCAGTCCATGGAGAGGTAATAATTGGACCAGTGGTTTCCCACTTGGCTTTCATGGGTGGAACTTTTAGATATTAAAGATGCCTGTCTCCACCTCAGAGCTACTGCTCTGGGGGGGTCATGGGCCATGAACCAGGACTGGGGGGACTCAGATGCCCTTCAGGAGTGCAAACGTGGGTTGGAACACAGGGAGAAGAGGGCAGGAGAGTCCAGGCAGAGGGCTCCAGTGGGAATTCAAGGACATCCATGGCCGATGGCTAGTGTTTGGTGTGGGTGCACACAAGGGGAAGTTATAGAGAAGAAGGTATCATACATTGGGGCCACACTGTGGCCACTCGGAAGGCTGTGCAAAGGGGTGTGAGTGACTGTTCATGGGCTTTGATCAGGAAGCTAAGACGTTAGATCTCAACTTTGGAAAGTCTCACCTGGAAGCAGAGAGCCCGTGTCTAGAGGCTACAGAAACATTAGAGGTGAGGCATGAAGACAGCTTTAGTTAGCGGGCTCACGGTGGGATGGGAGCAGGGAAAAGGCATCTCTCTGTAAAGACAGTTTGAGGCTCTTACTTGGTCATTCCTGTGTGCTCAGCCCACAGCAGGCACTAAGCTGGAGGCTGAGGTGTGTACACAAATTACCATGTATGTGGTAGCTTAAAACACACAAATGTCTTTTCTTGTATTTGTGGAGGTTAGGAGTCTGAAATAGCTCTTACCTGGTTAAAATCAAGGCGTTGCAGGGCTGCTTTCTTTCTGGGGGTTCTAGGGAAGCATTTGTAGCCTTACTTCTCCAGCTTCGAGAGGCTGACTCTATCTTCAAGCCAGCGATGGCAGGGTGAGTCCTTCTCTCTCTGCATCACTCTGACACTGACCCTTCTGTCTATCCCCTTCCCATTTCAAGGATCCTTGAGATTACATTGGCCCTTCCAGGATAATATGGGATCATCTCCTCATCCTAAAGTCAGCTGATAGGCAACGTTAATTCCATCTGTGACCTTACTTCATCCTTTGCCATGTAGCATCACATATTCACAGGTTCTGGGCATTGGGAAGTGGTCATCTTTGTGGGGCCATGATTCTGCCTCCCAAGTACTCGACTGAATGCAACCAGGTAGACAGAGAAACAAATAAGTGACATGCGTGCATGTCTGTGTATGTGCATCTGTACACATGCATAGTTGCACACAGAGGAATGTGACCATTGACAGTAGCACGGAAAATGCTGTGACAGAGGAAATAAATGGGAGACACAGAGACAGTGTAGTGGAAGAGGAGACATCCATGCCCAGTACTGGGTTGGAGCAGGACCTTCACCCTCACGTCAACCCATGGAGCACAGCTTGGCAACCAGCTCTTTCTGGGTGAGACCTTTGGGGAAGCAACTTAGACTTTTTGCTCCTCCAGTTTCTCTCATCTCTTGGGAAAGAGAATAATGATTTATCTTTAATGACTGTTTTGAAGATTGAATGATGTAACAATTTTTACAAAACATCTAGTGACACTGTTAATTCCCCAAGCCTAGAACTTCTGTACAGAGAAGGTCCTCAATACATTCTTTTCGAAAGAAAGAATTCATAATGATTTTTGTCCTGGTTCAACAGGGCTATTATTTTTGGCATATGATGGATTTTCATATTCTACTTTTTTTTTTTTTTTTTGGCCCTGGGGATGTCACACCCATTAAAACAATGTTTCAGAGAGATAGAAGAGACACCTGTTCAATCAATACACTTGTTCCTCCAGTTGGACTGTTAAGTAGACTTTTTGTTTATTTGAGCCCATACCAAGATAATAAGGTTTTTAAGTCAGGCTTTGTGGGGACATACCCACAAAGAGCTGTGTTAAAAGCAGGAGGGAGAAAGAGGGAGAATTTCTTGGGGCTTTTTATCGTACCAAGACTCTGCTCAATACTCTGTAATAACCTAAATGGGAGAAGAATTTGAAAAAGAATAGATACATGTATGCGTATAACTGGATCACTTTGCTGTATATCTGAAACTAACACAACATTGTTAATCAACTATACTCCAATATAAAATAAAAATTAAAAAAATATATAAAAACAAAACAAAACAAAAAAAAGAATCAAAGCTGGAGGATGTGTGTTGCAGTGCCCCTTCCAGAAATGAAGAATGGATGCTTTGCACCCATGCTTGCAGGAATGAGCCTTGCTGCCTTAGAGGAGGAGGAGGAGGATGGAGTACAGACAAGGAAACCCTCCAAGCCAACCCCTTCAAGCCTTGAAAGACGGTGGAGGGAAAGAAGATGGAAGTCACTTCTGAAAGCCTAGTTTCCTTGACTGTCTCATTAGGAGTTTAGCCAACTTTGATTCGAGTGCACTTTGCACATTTAAGGCAGTGGTTCTCAAACTTTCATGTACATCAGAATCTCCCTGAACAGGCTCCAAAGTCTTTAAAACACTGATCACTATGCCACACATAGAGTTTCTGACTTGATGGGTCTGGGTTGGGCACAGGAACTTGCTCTTATGATAATATCTCAGGTGGCACTGGTGCTGGTGGTCTGGTGACCACACTTTGAGAACCATTGCTCTGGGGGCAACTGCTGCCCCTTGAGTCAAGGTCCATTAGCAGCTGTGGCAGCAGGTGACAAAGGATTCTGTGACATCACTTCAGATACCCTTGGATTTCTGTGTCTGGCAAAGCACCTGGAAAGTCCCAGGTGCTCAATTAGAAATGATGAGAATACAGTGGACCAACCAACCTTAGGTTTAGAATTCAGATGACCCTGCAGGGAAAGAGTTTGGGGATGGATACTTCAGGCAGGCCTTCCAAGAATGAACACTGCTCCGTTGAAGGAGCAAGAATCTAAGCGATGGGATATTTTGATATTTTAACTAAAAATTCCAAGATTTAGCTAAGGAAAGTGTTTCCATTTTGTAAATTAGCCTAGTAGGTAGCCTGGTAGGTAGTTAAATTTATTGTACTCTATATTTTACTTACACTTTTGTAGATAGGAAATTATGTGGACAATGGATTATACATTAATTGGGGATCTTACTGCTTTGTTCACTTGTTCATTATCTGCTTCTGCTCCTTTGATTGTAAGCTCTTTGAGGACAGGGTCCATGTTTGTCTTGCTCATCTTAGTGATTTGCCATGATTGGTGCTATGTGCTCAACAGATATTTGATAAATGAATAAATAAATCAAAGAAGGATCAAAGTGTGATAGCAATAGCCAACAATGATATGAAGGGTTATAAAGAAATAGTACACAGACATTAAATTATTTTCCAGTATATTCAAAGTTGTATAGACATGTTTATATTTTAATGTTAATGGTAAAACTCGGAATTTGATGTTTCCAATATGCAAAGGAGCTAATCTGAGAAGGAGATCCATGGGTCATGTTTATTTTCTTCTTTACCCTTCTCTGCTTTTACTAAATTCACCTATTTAGTGTTGGCACAGGCTCTTGGATGAAAAAAAAGCCCTATGCAAGTAAGCATACATGAATATTAGCCAACATGCCCATATTAAAGAAACAGTATTGTACAATGAAATTTATGTCTTTAAGGAAAGTGGCCATGAGAGCTGCAATGATCAGAGCATGGGGAAGTGGGGATGTAATTTAAAGGACCTAGCAAACTGTGGCTGCATAATACAAGCAAATGCCAGTGCTGGGAAATAAGAGTTCCAAGTGCTGCTCCTGTCACCCAAAGAGCCCTGCTTGCTACAGCCCTGGCCTGGCAGGAGGTAGGAAGCTGATAACAAAGGTGGATGTCCAGGGTAATGGGAGAAGATTGCCTCATCAATGGTCATGATGTTTCCATTTCAAACACAGCAGGTGTTCTCTCTACAGATGGTGCAGAGGAAAATGGAAAATGGAAGCTCTTTAGGAACATGGTCCTGCTATCCTCTATTTTATCACATAGGCCATGGGTATGTTGGGGATATAAATATGGATGTAGACATAGATATAGATGTACAAGGAGATGCTGTTGTAGAAATATAGTTGGGGAAGGGGTGGGGATGGGGATGGGGATAGGGATGGGGATGGGGACGGAGATGGAGATGGGGATGAGATGGAGATGGGAATGGAGATGAGATGGGGATGGGGATGGGGGTGGGGATGGAAATGAGATGAGGATGGAGGTGAGGTGGGGATGGAGATGGAAATGGGGATGGAGATGGGGGTGCGGATGGGGATGGGGATGGAGGATGGGGATAGAGATGGGGGTGGGGATGGGGATGAAGATGGAGATGGGAATGAGATGGAGATGGGGACGTGGATGAGGATGGGGATTCAAATGTCAGTGGGGATGTGGATGGAGATGAGATGGAGGTGAAGATGTAGGTGTAGGTGTGAATGTGGATGTTGATGTAGATACAAATACAGATGTACTCTAGATGCGTATAAAGATAGATAACTCAGAACCTATCTTGTACCCCTTTCTCCAGCTTACTGTTTTGTGCATATATTTATGCTGCTTCACGTTCCCTGGCCTTTTCTTATGTTGTTTCCTCCATCTGGAAAACTCCTCTCTTCCTCTACATACCAACTTCAAGAATTAGCCCAGGAGTCACACTTTAGGGAAACTTTTCTATACTCATAGGGCAGATGGTCTGTGCCCTGTACAAATCTCAGCCCCTGCATTTTTCTCTGCCTTGGCATTTATCACACAGCGTGAATTATTGCCTTTTTGGTTAGGACTGGGGTTGGTGGGAGGAGGGTGAGCATAATATAACAGTTTTCAAATTGGGTCCAGATTTCTCCGGGAGATTGCTAGCTTACACCTGATCACAGCCGGGAGATTTTAGTGCCAACATATGGGTTTGTGCTCATAATTGCGTTGGTGCCAAGGATTGTTTCTTTCACTGTCACTGGCTAATGGGAGAGTACTAGGGTGAATTAACTCATGAGAGATGTGCTTTCATCTAGAGGAGGCCAGATGGCACCATGGCACAAGTGCTAATGAAGTTTCATAGTCGCTCAAATAGAGGCAAAATGGTGGGAGACATGAGTCATTACAGACGTGGGGCCCGCAGACTCAGGGATGCAATTCACTGCTGTGAAACCGCGTCCTCTACCTTGTTCACTTATTATTCTATTTAAATTATATTGGTTTTGTGGTTTGTATGTTATTTGTAGGTGTTTTCCATATTTGCATGAGAGCTAAAGGAATTTATACTTGTACTTGCTGTCTTTAGATGGTCAATATTACAACAAAATGAGTTGTGAGGAGGCTGTTTGAGCCCTTCCCCTCCCCCATAAAAGAAGTTTTGGAAACACAGCACAAATTCCTCCTTCTTCACCTGCTCTACAGGTGACCTTGGGAAAATTTCTTAAACTTTTTAAACCTCAGTGTTTTCTTTGGAAAATGGGGGTAATACTGGTTCCTACTTTATACAGTTTTTAAAATAAGGTTAAATGAGATAATATAAAATGTTTAGTACAGTGAGTTACATGGTTACGAACTAAATCCGTGTTAATGTTAATATTATTAGGCAATGTGAAAGCTAGTGCTAAGTCTTAGGCAACTCTGTCCCTGAAGAAAGTCATGTACTTGGGATATACATAGTGTAAAAATGTTCATTAAAATAAATTCCTTTTCTCTTCTGTAGTTTTGCAAAACCAGGCTTCTTGCACAAAGGTTTAGTGGTTCTTAAGTCATTCCTGAATGAATCAGAAAATATGTTGATGGCTCTGTCTTTCAACAATTGGTCTTTTAATGAGGCTACCAGCCCCACCTGGAATAGGTAGCCTATGACTCCTGGAACCCCAAAAGGATTTCAGAATTCCTTTCACTGTCAAGCAAACCAGGGTCCTTTTGTTATATAAAGCGATTCTTTCACTTTATTTTTTTTTACTTTTTGTTTTTCTTTAATTTTTTATTTTATATTACAGTTAATTAACAATGTTGTGTTAGTTTCATTTAGGTGTACAGCTAAGTGATTCAGTTATACATATATACATTCTTTTTCAGATTCTTTCCCATATAGGCTGTTATAGAGTATTACGTAGAATTCCTTGTGTTATACAGTAGGTCTTTGTTGTTTATCTATTTTATATATAACAGTTTGTATATGTCAATCCCAGCCCCCTAATTTGTCCCTTTCCCTCTCTCCCTCCCGCTTGGCAACCATAAGTCCGTTCTCTATGTCTGTAAGTCTGTTTCTGTTTTGTAGATAAGTTTATTTGTGTCATATTTTAGATTCCACATAAAAGTGATATCATATGGTATTTGTCTTTCTCTGTCTGACTTACTTCACTCAGTATGATCACCTCTAGGTCCATCACTGTTGCTGCCAATGGCATAGAAATGGGAACCCAGTGTCTCTCTAAATCCTAGGTGGACTTACACCCATCCCCACCCCGCTTCTTTGTGTCATCTCAATGGTTTTCAATTGTACAGACATTTGTGTTACTCCTTATGTCCATCCACCAGGCCCGCAAGCTCCTACTCACAGTGGGCCCTCCTCCAGGGGAGCTTTCCTAACTTTATCCTGGCTCGGTGGACAGATACCCAGGAGAGGAACATATTCCCACAAGACCCTTTGTTATGTTCTGATACTTGGATCCCCTCTACTGTGTCCCCTTTCGCCTGAATGACAGTTGGACTGGTTCAGACCTGGAGGTTCTACACTCCCTGGGGATTTCTGAGGTTGTCATTAGACCCTGATCAGACATCTAAAATATATCGTCATTCCAGGGCACCTCTTGGGTCAGACTCTAATTTCCCTTTCTCTTCAGCTGCCTGAAGTTGCCTTTAATGTGAAAATGACTTGCCCTAAAGTCATAAAAGAGTAAAGCTCCTCACAGACCAGGGCAGTGTGGGCAATCACACAGGGTTAGGAGCCTGGAAGTGGCCCTATTCTTTCAGGGGGGGACACAGAGGCAATGTCTCTGTGACAGGCTCATTACCAGCACAGACGATCGATAGAAAGGAGGCACAGACCTGAACAGACATCTTAAAAAATGAAAACGTGTATGCAGTAAACCCACACAGAGATGTTTAGCAGCATGACTGAAGAGGGAGGTGAAGATAAGGACCCGATGAGGCCGTTATGCAGCCCCATTCTCTAGGCACAGAAAAGCCGCAGATGCCAACTCTGGAGAAGATGTAGAACCACAAGGCTCTCATCCACTGCTGCTGGATGGAATCTTGGTGCAATGTCTCTGGGAAACTTGTGGGCCTTATTTCCTAAAGTAAAATATTTGCACACTTTGTAACTATTGCAGTTTCACTTGTTGGAGCATACTTGAGAGAAACATGTACAGAAGAAAGCCAAGAATGTTCATTGCATCCCTGCTCAGAATGGCAAACTTGACTGGAAAATGGACTGGTCAGCTCTGTGTATTCCCACAATGGAATACTTACTGCTATTCAAACAAGCAAAGGCCAGCAGTATGTGAAACTAAGGGTGAAACCTGCAACATCATAGTAACTGAAGAATCCCCTCAGATTATATGCGACCTGATACCAGGTGTACAAAATTTAAATAATATAGGTTAATATTGTTTGTGTATACACGTATATGGGTGTATATATATCTATATATATATACACAGATCTTCCTTGACTTACAATGGGGTTATGTCTGACAAACCCATCATAAATTGAAAATATTGTAAGTTGAAAATGCCTTTAATATAGCTAACCTACCAAACACCCTAGCTTAGCCTAATCTACCTTAAACATGCTTAGAATACTTACATAAGCCTACAGTTGGGCAAAATCATCTAACACAAGCTTATTTTACAAGGAAGTGTTGAATATCTCATGTAGTTTATTAAATATTAGGCTGAAAGTGGAAAACAGCATGGTTGTCTGGGTCCAGCATGGTTGCAAGTGTCTGGGTTGTAAGTGGGATCTTGTTTCTGGAGAGTGTCTTGAGGGTAACATAGTTCCAACCGGCAGACCAAGCACAGCCATAGGGGGCCGGGGACCAGCAGGGACGTCTGGCTTCAAGTAGGATGGCATGAGCTTGGGGACAGGACTCCTGTCATAGGACTGAAGGGGGCAGGTCTGCAGCGGGCAGCACAGGACCCAGGAGTGGAGTCTAGGCAATGGTCAAGAGGGGAGCCTAGGGCAGGAGCAGTGGTCATACTTCACATGAACTCGTGAGAAACAAGGGAAGGTTGAAGGTCCAGTCATGCAAAGGAGGGGAGGAGGGGGCCGGACTGGGTGTGAGAGGGTGTGAGCAGGGGACATGGAACTCACTGGGAGCTGGACGCACTGCCTTCGAGTCCAGGACCTGAGGTCTAACCCCTGTTCTACTAGTTATACTGTGTGGCCTACGGTGAATAAATTAACCTCTGTGTCCCACCATTTCCCTTCCTAGAATATATATAACATAAAATAGGATATATGTATAATATGATATATGACAGACAATATAATTTATATATTTTAAATAAAGTAACACAACACCATAGAAATTCCGTCTTTGGATTACCATGAACATTGCAAGAATTACCACTTGCAAAGCATTTACACAGCACCTGCATTAGACAGAGAAAGGGCTGAATAAATGTTAGAAATTCTTTTTAAACATTTTAAATTTATTTATTTAAGTATATTTGATGTACAATGTTTTGTTAGTTTCTGGTGTACAGCAAAGTGACTCACTTATATATACATATACATTCTTTTTCATATTCTTTTCCATTATGGTTTATCACAGGATATTGACTATAGTTCCCTGTGCTATACATTTATAGTAGTTCCTTGTTGTTTATCTACATTATATATAGTGGTGTGTTTATGTTAATGTTAGAATTACTATAAACTCTAAGTCATTCTTTGAAGTCATGTCCTTCCAGCAGGTCCGGTCGTGTATTTACAGGCACAGGAGAAGATCAAGCCCCAGGGAAGCCCAAGGCCAAGGTTTCACAGGATGGTGGCGGGTGTCCCCCCTTCCTCTGCTGCCGTACTGGGATGCTGTTGAGAGCCTGATGTTGGAGTTATCAAGACTTGTGTTCAAACCCAAGCTCTACCACTTGGCTGCCCTGTGACCTCTGACAGGTTACTTCACTACCCCGAGGTTTAGTTTCCAGCTTCGTATCAGAAATAAGCCAATCTTCTTTAAGACTTACTGTGAAGATTAGATTAGATAGCCCAGGCAGCGCTCCCTGAGCACAGTGAGAACAGGAAAGTAAAAATGATGGGGTAGCCCGGAACCAAGCACAGCAATCAATAATACATGGGAAAATCACCATTGTTCGTGGTATCTGAAAATTTTTGTTAAAACACTAAAAACTCTGTCGTTGGTTCTAAATGTATAGGAAAATTAAAAAATAGTAAAATTGATATTATTTAGTACACTGTAATTTAAAGCATTAGAAGCATTGAGAAGAAAAGTGTTCTATTTCTTTGTTAAAAACTTATTAAGAGGGGAGGTGCCCAACTTGGCAGAGTAGGAAGACCATATATATGTATACCCATATATATGCATGCACGGACTATTAGCCATAAAAATGAAATTTCGCCATTTGCAACAATATGCGTGGACTTAGAGTGTGTTAAGCTAAGTGAGATAAGTCAGAAAAAGACAAATACCATATGATTTCCCTTATATGTGCAAGCCAAAAAAATAAATGAGCAAACATAACAAACATAAACCAACATAACAAAGCATAAACAAACGGGAAGAAACAAAAACCAAGTTACAGATACAGAGAACAAACAGGTGGATACCAGAGGGAAGGGAGGTGGAGAGAGGAGAGAAATAGGTGAGGGAGAGTAAGAGGTGCAAACTTCCAGTTGCAAAGTAAATGAGTCACAGGGATGAAATGTCCAGTTGTGGGGAATACAGTCAATAACTGTGTAATAACTTTGTACGGTGACTTATCAAAACTAAACCTATCCTGGAGATTGGTTTGAAATATGGAAGTATTGAATCACTGCGTTGTATAAGAGGAACTAACATACTGTTGTAGATCAATTATACTTCAAAAACAAACTCCTAGAAAAAGAGATTAGATTTGTGGTTAGCAGAGGCAAGAGTGCAGGGAGAGGGAGAACTGGGTGAAAATAGTCAAAAGTACGAACTCCCAATTATAAGATAAATAAGTACTAGGGATGTAATATACAACATGATAAATATAATTAATACTGCTATATGTTATATATGAACATTGAAGACAGTAAATCTTAAGACATGTCATCACAAGGAAAATTTCTTTTCTCTTTGTTTAATTTTGTATTTATATGAGATGATGTTTCATTCATAAGTTTAGTTCACCAAACTTATTGTGATAATCATTTCATAATGTATGTATGTCAAATCATTATATTGTACTCAAACTTATACAGTGCTGTATGTCAATTATATCTCAATAAAACTGGAAGAAAAAATGTCATCAAGACAGGGTGGGACAGAGTTTGCCGCTTCTTCTCACTGTATAACCGAGGAAATGGAGCAGCATCATTTCTGTCCTTAGCACATGGCCGTGCTCCTTTCTAAGTCTGGATCAGCTTCCAACATTCTGTCCTTTGTGTTTCCATGTTGTGAAATATCTCTGTGAGTTCCTGTAAAGGGATCTCTTTGCCAGCCTCACTTGCTCCAAGACACCGAGATCCTTTCCATCACAACCACGTTCTTCATCCACATCTGCAAGTCACCTTCTCTGAGTTCCTCTGGGTGCACACCTGGAATGTTCAAACGACAGTGTCCTTGTTCTCTCCATGAGCTTATATCTTCCATAACTTAATTTACATTTGATTCAAATTTCACTTCCAGTATTATCACTTTTCATTTCCTTGCTGCTCTTTCATCTTTACTGGCCAATTCTCTCTCTTGATTACCGATTTTGGCAAAATGGCATGCAAGTTTATCGTGGAAGACAACGAGGCCACACAGCTACATGCATTTCTGTCTGTGCATTGAGGACTTTGGCTCCACCAAACTTCCCAATGATTTTCAGGCCCAGTCACAGACAGTTGCAAAAGCTCTACGTGGCAGATCTCACAGGGGAGGCTGCCCTCCCCGTGCCAGACTTGGGGTTCAGCCAGCACCGCAGTCTCTAAGCAGAGTTGCAGTCAAGGACTCCAGCTCCCTGGCAGCCATACTTTTGTGCACATTTGCATTCCTAGTCCAGGTATCTTCATTCCTAGGTCCCTTTGTCTGAGGCCTTGGGTAGAGGTCCCCTTCAGAGCCTCTGCTGAGGTTTCTACATGGGGATGACGAGCAGGGGGAACCCTGAAGACACTTTCTGACAGAGTATTCGCTACCCTTTCACTTCTAGACCTTCCCCCTTTCTCCCTCAGCCCCTGGGTCCATAGAACTGTAGGAGACTTTTGTTTGGGGTTTTCTCAGCAGTGAGATGACCTGTGTCTGTGCTGATCTACCTGACCCTCCTCGGGGGAAAGTGGAACAGGGGACGTCAGCCCTTTGTGGGTTTGGTCTCTTCTTACACCATGGCCGTGACTGCAGGCTCGTTTACCAGTTCTGTCAGGGCTTGCTGCCTTGTGTGGCTGCCCTGACATCGGGCAGCTCAGCTGTCTCTGCGGGAGACTGAGCTCCTGACCTTCATGGACCAAATGCAGAGGCACAGGGGCCGGTCACTGGCAGACTGTCCAGGAAGTTATGTGGAGGCCACGGATCGTGCTGCGTGTCTCGTATTTACGTGGTGATTTGTGGACTGTTGAGCTATAGCCACATTTGGACTTCACACAATTACTCATACTTAATATACTGTGATCCTTAATATGCTTTGAATGTAGCTGAAATGAAAATTGTGTCACTGAAGGGACAAGTATTTTTTAAATTACAGTGAATGAATTTGTGTATGTCAGGACTATACAAGGCAAGGAGTGCCTTTCACCATAATTTGTTTTACGTTAACACTAAGCGCATGGAAGATAATCAGTGCAATCCTGCTCTCTCCCTTCCCCGATCACAGGGCACGCCCTGCCCTTAGGCTGCCTGCCTGGGGGGCCATGTGACAGCCCTTGAGCAAGGCTGTCCCCAATTCAGGGCAGAGCCCTAAACAGGCCTTCACAGTCAGCTCTGTTTACAATATCTCTCCACTCTCATGTCCAGGCATCAGTTTTAACTAGTTTGGCCCAGCTCCAAACTGCTGACTCTCAGATCCAGGTCCCTTGAGGTGCGACGCTGTCCTGCAATACCCAGCCAAACACCTGGGTGAGCTGAAACTTGGGTGAAGAGCTGTCCCCCCTCACCTGCCACTCTCGCCTTTCGTCATCCGTCTCTGCGCTGAGGTTCTATGGATTGATTGAGTGAGCTGAGTAATTGATCCATTTACTCATGCTTTCATTTTGAAATATTTATTAAGTACCTAATGTGTGTCTGCCATGTGCTAAAGCAGACTTTGGGAAGCTTCTCTGTCTTCCCCAGACTGTTGTGAAGGGAAGCGCTGGGCACAGATCCTGGCACTGCAGACTCCCTGACCCACATCTGCCTATAGGGACCTCCATTCTTACATTCCTCTGTGAGGTCCATTTAAGATTCCTAGGGCTTGCTGTGTTTGAGGTGAGCAGAACTGACCACAAACCTTGAATCTGAAGGAGATATTTAAAAATTGCAACTGAAATCATCGTTGATGTCTCACCCTGGAGAGCATGTGAAACATGTTCTTCCTGTGTTCTGAGCAGACAAGGACATCCTTCTCTTTCTCCTGATCCTCCTGGGCCCCCTGCCCTCCATGTGAATCAGTCTCCGAGGCCAGGGAGGCACAGATCATTTGCTCCAATTAAGGCAAACAGAGTGTGGGCTGTGCGGGAAACCTGAGAGCCTTGAAAGGGATCCTTCTGAGAGTTCCTCAGGGCAGCCTGCCCAGAATCTGGGGGACATCTTCGCAGGAGGCCTGGATGGATGCCACCCTCTAAGGGGGTGGCCACTCCAGCACTGCAGTTTGGGAGAAATGAGCCTGCACCTCCTCCGCTCGTGACCACCTCACAAGTCCTTTCAGAAGCCAAAGCGAGTCTGCATGAGTCCCCTGGAGTTTCCTGAAGGTGGACTACAAGGGCTGTGTGTGAACCTGCCCAGAGCCCTGAATGGGAACATGTCTGACACATGGAGAGAACCCGGAGCCCCTTGTTTGGGAAAAAGACAGATTCCTTCCCTGGTGCCTTGGAATCTTCTCCCTAGACTTTCAAGTTGTTCAACAAGCAAGACAAACACTTTGTCCAGAAAAACCTTGGTGTCAGGAAAAGAGGGATGACGGGGGAGATGGTACAGGCTCTTCACAATGTCAGAACAGAAGGAAACAAAGAAAACATTTATCTTGGTGTCTCCATTTTAGAGATGAGCAAATTGTGGGCATAGAAATTCTGTGCATCCAAGAAACTAGCACAGGGCCTGGAACAGCATCACACGAGGTTAACCACAGACACTTTTTGTCACTGATGTTTGTTTGCTGACAGCCTCCTATAGAGGTGAATTATGTAGGAGGCAAAGTTAAAATCTGGTGCTTGAAACCAAGTGCGGGGACCCTGTGCTACAAACGCCTAGAGAAGTTTCTTTCCTGCAAACAGATGCACAGTTTAACTCTTGGAGAAAGGATCAGAAAGGATGGATTATGTGTCATTTCATAAACTTACTTACCAGGGAATTTTCCTCCAAAGCCTCCCATTCTGGAAAAACTCGAAGTGAAGTCTCAGGGCTCAGACATTGACCTGCACCCTGACTCAATGTGTACTGGTTGCCCATTGCTTTGCTTCTAAGACAAATGCCTTTACTCTTTAGCTCTTGTTTTTCCTTTTCTTTCTTTTATATCTTTTTGGTAAAATGAACATAAAATAACTAATTCTGAGTTGTTTTTGAAGAGAATTTATTTTTTTATGGAGCAGGTTCTTATTATTTATCCATTTTATACATATTAGTGTATACATGTCAATCCCAATCTCCCAGTTCATCACACCACTCCCCCCACCCCCCCACCGCTTTCCCCCCTTGGTGTCCATACGTTTGTTCTCTACATCTGTGTCTCTATTTCTGCCTTGCAAATCAGTTCATCTGTATCATTTTTCTAGGTTCCATATATATATGTCAATATACGATATTTGTTTTTCTATTTCTGACTTACTTCATTCTGTATGACAGTCTCTAGATACATCCACGTCTCTACAAATGACCTAATTTTGTTCCTTTTCATGGCTGAGCAATATTCCATTGTATATATGTACCATATCTTCTTCTTTTTTTTAACATCTTTATTGGAGTATAATTGCTTTACAATGGTGTGTTAGTTTCTGCTTCACAACAAAGTGAATCAGCTATACACATACATACATCTCCATATCTCCTCCCTCCTGCATCTCCCTCTCTCCCACCCTCCCTATCCCACCCCCTAGGTGGTCCCAAAGCACCAAGCTGATCACCCTGTGTTATGTGGCTGTTTCCCACTAGCTATCTATTTTACGTTTGGTAGTGTATATATGTCCATGCCACTCTCTCACTTTGTCCCAGCTTACCCTTCCCTGTCCCCGTATCCTCAAGTCCATTCTCTAGTAGGTCTGCATCTTTATTCCCATCTTGCCGATAGGTTCTTCTGATCATTTATTTTTCTTTTTTCTTTTTCTTTAGATTCCATATATATGTGTTAGTATACGGTATTTGTTGTTCTCTTTGTGACTTACTTCACTCTGTATGACAGTCTCTATGTCCATCCACTTAACTACAAATAACACAGTTTTGTTTCTTTTTATGGCTGAGTAATATTCTATTGTATACATGTGCCACATCTTCTTTATCCATTCATCAGTTGATGGGCATTTAGGTTGCTTCCATGTCCTGGCTATTGTAAAAAGTGCTGCAATGAACATTGTGGTACATGACATTTTTTGAATTATGGTTTTCTCAGGGTATATGCCCAGTAGTGTCAATGCTGGGTTGTATGGTAGTTCAATTTGTAGTTTTTAAGGAACCTCCATACTACTCTCCATAGTGGCTTTATCAATTTACACTCCCACCAACAGTGCAAGAGGTTTCCCTTTTCTCCACACCCTCTCCAGCATTTATTGTTAGTAGATGTTTTGATGATGGCCATTCTGACTGGTGTGAAATGATATCTCATTTTAGTTTTGATGTGCATTTCTCTAATGATTAATGATGTTGAGCAGTCTTTCATGTGTTTGTTGGCAAGCTGTATATCTTCTTTGGAGAAATGTCTATTTATGTCTTTGGCCCAATTTTGGATTAGGTTGTTTGTTTTGTTGATATTGAGTTGTGTGAGCTGCTTGTAAATTTTGGAGGTTAATCCTTTGTCAGTTGCTTCATTTGCAAATATTTTCTCCCATTCTGAGGGTTGTCTTTTGGTCTTGTTTATGGTTTCCTTTGCTTCACAAAAGCTTTCAAGTTTCATTAGGTCCCATTTATTTATTTTTGTTTTTATTACCATTTCTCTAGGAGGTGGGTCAAAAAGGATCTTGCTGTGATTTATGTCATAGAGGGTTCTGCCTATGTTTTCCTCTAAGAGTTTTCTAGTGTCTGGCCTTACATTTAGGTCTTTAATCCATTTTGAGTTTATTTTTCTGTATGGTGTTAGGGAGTGTTCTAATTTCATTCTTTTACATGTAGCTGTCCAGTTTTCCCAGCACCACTTATTGAAGAGGTTGTCTTTTCTCCACTGTATATTCTTGCCTCCTTTATCAAAGATAAGGTGACCATATGTGCGTGGTTTATCTCTGGGCTTTCTATCCTGTTCCATTGATCTATATTTTTGTTTTTGTGCCAGTACTATACTGTCTTGATTACAATAGCTTTGTAGTTTAGTCTGAAGTCAGGGAGCCTGATTCCTCCAGCTCCATTTTTCTTTCTTAAGATTGCTTTGACTATTCAAGGTTTTTTGTGTTTCCATACAAATTGTGAAATATTTTGCTCTAGTTCTGTGATAAATGTCATTGATAGTTTGACAGGGATTGCATTGAATCTGTAGATTGCTCTGGGTAGTATAATCATTTTCACAATGTTGATTCTTCCAATCCAAGAACATGGTATATCACTCCATTTGTTTGTATCATCGCTAATTTCTTTCATCAGTGTCTTATAGTTTTCTGCATACAGGTCCTTTGTCTCCTTAGGTAGGTTTATTCCTAGATTTTTTATTCTTTTGGTTGCAATGGTAAATGCAAGTGTTTTATTAATTTCACTTTCAGAATTTTCATCATTAATGTATAGGAATGCAAGAGATTTCTGTGCATTAATTTTGTATCCTGCAACTTTACCAAGTTCATTGATTAGCTCTAGAAGTTTTCTGGTGGCATATTTAGGATTCTCTATGTATAGTATCATGTCATCTGCAAACAGTGACAGTTTTACTTCTTCTTTTTTGATTTGGATTCCTTTTGTTTCTCTTTCTTCTCTGATTGCTGTGGCTAAAACTTCCAAAACTATGTTGAATAATATTGGTGAGAGTGGGCAGTGTTGTCTTGTTCCTGATCTTAGTGGAAGTGGTTTCAGTTTTTCACCATTAAGGATGATGTTGGCTGTGGGTTTGTCATATATGGCCTCTATTATGTTTGGAAAGTTCCCTCTATGCCTACTTTCGGGAGGGTTTTTGTCATAAATGGGTGTTGAATTTTGTTGAAAGCTTTCTCTGCATCTATTGAGATGATCATATGGTTTTCTCCTTCAGTTTGTTAATATGGTGTATCACGTTGATTGATTTGCATCTACTGAAGAATCCTTGGATTCCTGGGATAAACCCCACTTGATCATAGTGTATGATCCTTTTAACGTGCTGTTGGATTTTGTTTGATAGTATTTTGTTGAAGATTTTTGCATCAATGTTCATCAATAATGTAGTTTTCTTTCTTTTTGTCATCTTTGTCTGGTTGTGGTATCAGAGTGATGGTTTTCTCATAGAATGAGTTTGGGAGTGTTCCTCTCTCTGCTATATTTTGGAAGAGTTTGAGAAGGATAGGTTTTAGCTCTTCTCTAAATGTTTGATAGAATTCACCTGTGAAGCCCCCTGGTCCTGGGCTTTTGTTTGTTGGAAGATTTTTTTTTTTTTTTTGTAGTACTTGGGCCTCTCACTGTTGTGGCCTCTCCTGTTGCGGAGCACAGGCTCCAGTGCACAGGCTCAGTGGCCATGGCTCACGGGCCCAGCCACTCTGCAGCATGTGGGATCTTCCCAGACCAGGCAATGAACCTGAGTCCCCTGCATCGGCAGGCGGACTTTCAACCACTGTGCACCAGGTTGAGATTGGAAGATTTTTAATCACAGTTTCAATTTCAGTGCTTGTGATTGGTCTGTTCATATTTTCTATTTCCTCCTGGTTTAGTCTCAGAAGGTTGTGCATTTCTAAGAATTTGTCCATTTCTCCAGGTTGTCCATTTTATTGGCATAGAGTTGCTTGTAGTAATCTCTCATGACCTTTTGTATTTCTTCCGTGTCAGTTGTTACTTCTCCTTTTTCGTTTCTAATTCTATTGATTTGAGTCTTCTCCCTTTTGTTCTTGATGATTCTGGCTAATGGTTTATCAATTTTATCTTCTCAAAGAACCAGCTTTTAGTTTTATTGATCATGCTATCATTTCCTTCATTTCTTTTTCATTTATTTCTGATCTGATCTTTATGATTTCTTTCCTTCTGCTAACTTTATGTTTTTTTTGTTCTTGTTTCTCTAATTATTTTAGGTGTAAGGTTAGGTTGTTTATTTGAGAAGTTTCTTGTTTCTTAAGGTAGATTTTTATAGCTCTAAACTTCCCTCTTAGAACTGATTTTGTTGCATTTCATAGGTTTGGGTCATTGTGTTTTCGTTGTCATTTGTTTCTAGGCATTTTTTTATTTCCTCTTTGATTTCTTCAGTGATCTCTTGGTTATTATGTAGTGTGTTGTTTAGCCTCCATGTGTTTGTATTTCTTACATATATATATTCCTGTGATTGATATCTAGTCTCATATCATTGTGGTCAGAAAAGATACTTGATACGATTTCAATTTTCTTAAATTTACCAAGGCTTGATATGTGATCCAAGATATGATCTATCCCGGAGAATGATCAATGAACACTTGAGAAGAATGTGTATTTTATTTTCTCTGGATGGAATGTCCTATAACTATCAATTAAGTCCATCTTTTTTAATGTATCATTTAAAGCTTGTGTTTTCTTATTTATTTTCATTTTGGATGATCTGTTCATTGGTGAAAGTGGGGTGTTAAAGTCCCCTACTGTGATTGTGTTACTGTTGATTTTCCATCTTATGGCTGTAGTATTTGCTTTATGTATTGAGGTGCTCCTTGTTGGGTGCATAAATATTTACAATTGTTATAACTTCTTGGATTGATCCCATCATCATTAGGTAGTGTCCTTCTTTGTCTCTTGTAATAGACTTTGTTTTTAAGTCTATCTTGTCTGATATGAGAATTGCTACTCCAGCTTTCTTTTGATTTCCATTTGCATGGAATATCTTTTTCCATCCCCTCACTTTCAGTCTGTATATGACCCTAGGTCTGAAGTGAGTCTCTTGCAGACAGCATACATAAGGGTCTTGCTTTTGGATCCATTCAGCCAGACTACATCTTTAGGTTGGAGCATTTAATCCATTTACATTTAAGGTAATTATCAATATGTACGATCCTATTACCATTTTCCTAATTGTTTTGTGTTTATTATTGTAGGTCATTTCCTTTTCTTGTGTTTCCTGCCTAGAGAAGTTCCTTTAGCATTTGTTGTAAAGCTGTTTTGGTGGTGCTGAATTCTCTTAGCCTTTGCTTGTCTGTAAAGCTTTTACTTTCTCTGTCAAATGTGAATGAGATCCTAGCTGAGTAGAATAATCTTGGTTCTAGGTTTTTCTCTTTCATCACTTTAAATATGTCCTGCCAGTCCCTTCTGGCTTGCAGAGTTTCTGCTGAGAGATCAACTGTTAACCTTATGGGGATCCTCCTATGTGTTACTTGTTGTTTTTCCCTTGCTGCTTCTAATATTTGTTCTTTGTATTTAATTTTTGATAGTTTGATTAATATGTGTCTTGGCATTTTTCTCCTTGGATTTATCCTGTATGGGACTCTCTGTACTTCCTGGACTTGATTAACTAGTTCTCTCCCATATTAGGGAAGTTTTCAACTATAATCTCTTCAAATATTTTCTCAGTCCCTTCCTTTTTCTCTTCCTCTTCTGGGATGCCTATAATTTGAATGTTGGTGTGTTTAATGTTGTCCCAGAAGTCTCGAGACTGTCCTCAATTCTTTTAATTCTGTTTTCTTTATTCTGCTCTGCAATAATTATTTCCACTATTTTATCTTCCAGGTCACTTATCTGTTCTTCTGTCTCAGTTATTCTCCCACTGATCCCTTCTAGAGAATTTTTAATTTCATTTATTGTGTTGTTCATCTTTGTTTACTCTTTAGTTCTTCTAAGTCCTTGTTAAATGTTTCTTGTATTTTCTCCATTCTATTTCCAAGATTTTGGATCATCTTTACTATTATTATTCTGATTTCTTTTTCAGGTAGACTGCCTATTTCCTCTTCATTTATTAGGTCTGGTGGGTTTTTATCTTGCTCCTTCATCTGCTGTGTGTTTCTCTGTCTTCTCATTTTGCTTAACTTACTGTGTATGGGGTCTCCTTTTCGCAGGCTGCAGGTTTGTAGTTTCCATTGATTTTGGTGTCTGCCCCAAGTGGCCAAGGTTGGTTCAGGGGGTTGTGTCGGCTTCCTGGTGAGGGGATTAGTGCCTGTGTTCTGGTGGATGAGGCTGGATCTTGTCTTTCTGGTGCGCAGGTCCATGACTGGTGGTGTGTTTTGGGGTGTCTGTGGCCTTATGCTTTTAGGCAGCATCTGTGCTAATGGATAGGGTTGTGTTCCTGTCTTGTTAGTTTTTTGGCATAGGGTGTCCAGCACTGTAGCTTGCTGGTCATTGAGTGGGGCTGGGTCTTGGTGTTGAGATGGAGATTTCTGGGAGATTTTCACCGTTTGATATTACATGGAGCTGGGAAGTCTCTTGTGTACCAGTGTCCTGAACTTGGCTCTCCCACATCAGTGGCCCAACCCTGATGCCTGGCTGGAGCACCAAGAGCCTGTCCTCCACATGGCTCAGAATAAGAGGGAGAAAAGAAAGAAAGAAAGAAGATGAAATAAAATAAAAAATAAAAAAAATTTAAGAAAAAAAATTTTTAAGTAATAAAAAAAAAAGACAGAACCCTAGGACAAATGGTAAAAGCAAAGCTATACAGACAAAATCACATACAGAAGCATACACATACACACTCACAAAAAGAGGAAAATGAAAAAAAAAAAAATATATATATATCGTTGCTCCCAAAGTCCACCTCCTCAATTTGGGATGATTCGTTGTCTATTCAGGTATTCCACAGATGCAGGTACATCACGTTGATTGTGGAGATTTAATCCACTGCTCCTGAGGCTGCTGGGAGAGATTTCCCTTTCTCTTCTTTGTTTCCACAGTGCCTTGGCCTCAGCTTTGGATTTGGACCCACCTCTGCATGTAGGTCGCCTGAGGGCATCTGTCCTTCACTCAGACAGGACTGAGTTAAAGGAGTGGCCATCATTCGGTGGCTCTGGCTCATTCAGGCTGGCAGAGCGAGGGGTAAGGTGTGTGGGGCAAGACTGTGGGAGCAGAGGTCAGTGTGACATTGCACCAGCCTGTGCCGCACCATGCATTCTCCCGGGGAAGTTGTCCCTGGATCACTGGACACTGGCAGTGGTGGGCTGCACAGGCTCCCGGGAGGGGAGATGTGGAGAGTGACATGTGCTTGCATACAGTCTTCTTGGTGGCGGCAGCAGCAGCCTTAGTGTCTCATGCCCGTCTCTGGGGTCTGCACTGTTAGCTGCGGCTCACGCCCATCTCTGGAGCTCCTTTAAGCAGTGCTGTTAATCCCCTCTCCTCACGCACTAGGAAACAAAGGGGCAAGAAAAAGTCTCTCGTCTCTTCAGCAGCTCCAGACATTTTCCCGGTCTCCCTCCCAGCTTGCTGTGGCGCACTCGTCCCCTTCAGGCTGTGGTCACGCAGCCAACACCAGTCCTCTCCCTGGGATCTGAGCTCTGAAACCTCAGCCTCAGCTATCAGCCCCCGCCCATCCCGGTGGGTGAGCAGACAAGCCTCTCGGGCTGGTGAGCGTTGGTCGGCACTGATCCTCTGTGTGGGAATCTCTCTGCTTTGCCCTCCGCACCCCTGTGGCTGCGCTTTCCTCCGCGGCTCCAAAGCTCCCTCCTCCGCCACCTGCAGTCTTCGCCCATGAAGGGGCTTCCTAGTGCGTGGAAAGCTTTCCTCCTTCACGGCTCCCTCCCACTGGTTCAGATCCATCCCTATTCTTTTGTCTCTGTTTTTTCTTTTTTCTTTTGCCCTACCCAGGTATGTGGGGAGTTTCTTGCATTTTGGGAGGTCTGAGGTCGTCTGCCAGCGTTCAGTAGGTGTTCTGTAGCAGTTGTTCCACATGTAGATGTATTTCTGGTGTATCTGTGGGGAGGAAGGAGATCTCTGCATCTTACTCTTGGGCCATCTTGAAGCTCTTCCTGTACCATATCTTCTTTAACCATTTGTCTGTTGATGGGCATTTAGGTTGCTTCCATGACCTGGTTATTGTAAATAGAGCTGCAATGAACACTGTGGTACATGATTCTTTTTGAATTATGGTTCTCTCTGGGTATATGCCCAGTAGTGGCATTGCTGGGTCATATGGTAATTCTATTATTAGTTTTTTAAGGAACCTCCATACTGTTCTCCATAGTGACTGCACCAATTTACATTCCCAAAAACACCCTTTCCAGCATTTGTTGTTTGTAGATTTTCTGATGACACCCATTCTAAGTGGTGTGAGGTGATACCTCATTTTAGTTTTGATTTGCATTTATCTAATAATTAGTGATGTTGAGCAGCTTTTCATGTGTTTATTGGCCATCTGTATGTCTTCTTTGGAGAAATGTCTCTTTAGCTCTTCTGCCCATTTTTTAATTGGGTTGTTTGTTTTTTTAGTATTGAGTTGCATGAGCTGTTTATATATTTTGGAGATTAATCCTTTGTCTGTTGATTTGTTTGCAAATATATTCTCCCATTCTCTGGGTTATCTTTTTGTCTTGTTTATGGTTTTATTTGCTATTCAAAAGCTTTTAAGTTTCATTAGGTCCCATTTTTCCCCCCATTATTCTAAGAGGTGGGTCAAAAAAGATCTTACTGTGATTTATGTCAAAGAGTGTCTTCCATGACCTGGTTATTGTAAATAGAGCTGCAATGAACACTGTGGTACATGATTCTTTTTGAATTATGGTTCTCTCTGGGTATATGCCCAGTAGTGGCATTGCTGGGTCATATGGTAATTCTATTATTAGTTTTTTAAGGAACCTCCATACTGTTCTCCATAGTGACTGCACCAATTTACATTCCCAAAAACACCCTTTCCAGCATTTGTTGTTTGTAGATTTTCTGATGACACCCATTCTAAGTGGTGTGAGGTGATACCTCATTTTAGTTTTGATTTGCATTTATCTAATAATTAGTGATGTTGAGCAGCTTTTCATGTGTTTATTGGCCATCTGTATGTCTTCTTTGGAGAAATGTCTCTTTAGCTCTTCTGCCCATTTTTTAATTGGGTTGTTTGTTTTTTTAGTATTGAGTTGCATGAGCTGTTTATATATTTTGGAGATTAATCCTTTGTCTGTTGATTTGTTTGCAAATATATTCTCCCATTCTCTGGGTTATCTTTTTGTCTTGTTTATGGTTTTATTTGCTATTCAAAAGCTTTTAAGTTTCATTAGGTCCCATTTTTCCCCCCATTATTCTAAGAGGTGGGTCAAAAAAGATCTTACTGTGATTTATGTCAAAGAGTGTTCTTCCTATGTTTTCCTCTAAGAGTTTTATACTGTCCAGTTTTACATTTCGGTCTGTAATCCATTTTGAGATTTTTTTTGTAAATGGTGTTAGGGTGTGTTCTAATTTCATTCTTTTACATGTAGCTGTCCAGTTTTCCCCAGCACCACTTATTGAAGAGACTGTCTTTTCTCCATTGTATATCTTTGACTAATTTGCCATAGATTAGTTGACCATAGGTGTGTGAGTTTATCTCTGGGCTTTCTATCTTGTTCCATTCATCTATATTTCTGGTTTTGTGCCAGTACCATACTGTCTTGATTACTGTAGCTTTGTAGTATATTCTGAAATCAGGGAGTCTGATTCCTCCAGCACTGTTTTCTTTTCCCTCAAGACTGCTTTGGCTATTCACGGTCTTTTGTGTCGCTACACAAATTTTAAGGTTTTTTGTTCTAGTTCTGTAAAAAATGACATTGGTAACTTTACAGGGATTGCATTGAACCTGTAGATTGCTTTGGGTATTATAGTCATTTTCATAATGTTCCTTCTTCCATTCCAGGAACATGGTATTTCTGTCCATCTGTTTGTATCATCTTTAATATATTTCATCAGTGTCTTATAGTTTTCTACATACAGGTCTTCTGTCTTCCTAGGTAGTTTTATTCTAGGTATTTTATTCTTTTTGTTGCAGTGGTAAATGGGAGTGTTTCCCTAATTTCTCTTTCAGATTTTTCATCATTAGTGTATAGGAATGCAAGATATTTCTGTGCCTTAATTTTGTATCCTCCAACTTTACCAAATTCATTGATTAGCTCTAGTAGTTTTCTGATGGCATCTTTAGGATTATCTATGTATAGTATCATGTCATCTGCAAACAGTGACAGTTTTACTTCTTCCTTTCCAATCTGTATTCCTTTTATTTTTTTTTTTTCTTTTCTGATTGCTGTGGCTAGGACGTCTAAAACTATGTTGCATAAGAGTGGTGAGAGTGGACATCCTTGTCTTGTTCCTGATCTTAGAGGAAATGCTTTCAGTTTTTCACTGTTGAGGATGATGTATGCTGTGCATTTGTTGTATAAGGCTTTTTATTATATTCAGGTAGGTTCCCTCTATGCCCACTTTTTGGAGAGTTTTTATCATAAATCGGTGTTGAATTTTGTCAGAAGCTTTTTCTGCATCTATTGAGATGATCATATGGCTTTTATTCTTCAGTTTGTTGATATGGTGTATCACATTAATTGATTTGCGTGTATTGAAGAATCCTTGCATCCCTGGGATAAATCCCATTTGATCATGATGTATGATCCTTTTAATGTGTTGTTGGGTTCTGTTTGCTAGTATTTTCTTGAGGATTTTTGCATCTATCTTCATCAGTGATATTGGTCTGTAATTTTCTATTTTTTAGTATCTCTGTCTGGTTTTGGTATCAGGGTGACGGTGGCCTCATGGAATGAGTTTGGGAGTGTTCTTTCCCCTGCAGTTTTTTGGAAGAGTTTGAGAAGGATGGGCTCTTCTCTAAATGTTTGATAGAATTTACCTGTGAAGACATCTGGTCCTGGACTTTTGTTTTTTGGAAGATTTTTAATCACAGTTTCAATTTTATTACTTGTGATTGGTCTGTTTATATTTTCTATTTTTTCCTATTTTAGTGTTAGAAGGTTATAACTTTCCAAGAATTTGTCCATTTCTTCTAGGTTGCCCACTTTATTGGCATAGAGTTGCTTGTAGTAGTCTCTTAGGATGCTTTGTATTTCTGTGGTGTCTGTTGTAACTTCTTCTTTTTCATTTCTAATTTTATTGATTTGAGTCCTCTCTCTCTTTTTCTTGATGAGTCTGACTAATGTTTTATCAATTTTGTTTATCTTCTCAAATAACCAGCTTTTAGTTTTATTGATCTTTGTTATTGTTTTCTTTGTTTCTATTTCATTTATTTCTGCTCTGATTTTTATGATTTCTTTCCTTCTACTAACTTTGGGTTTTGTTTGTTCTTCTTTCTCTAGTTCCTTTGGGTGTAAGTTTAGATTGTTTATTTGATAGTTTTCTTTTTTTCTTGAGGTAGGCTTGTATTGCTCTAAACTTCCCTCTTAGAACTGCTTTTGCTGCATCCCATAGGTTTTTGATCATTGTATTTTTGTTGTCATTGTCTGTAGGTATATTTTGATTTCCTCTTTGATTTCTTCAGTGATCTCTTGGTTATTTAGTAACGTATTGTTGAGCCTTCATGTGTTTGTATTTTTTACGTTTTTTTCCCTGTAATTGATTTGTAGTCTCATCGCATTGTGGTCAGAAAAGTTGCTTGATATGATTTCACTTTTGTTAAATTTACTGAAGCTTGATTTTTGACCCAAGATTTGATCTATCCTGGAGAATGTTCCATGTGCACTTAAGAAGAAAGTATAATCTGCTGTTTTTGGATGGAATATCCTATAAATATCAATTACATCTATCTAATCTATTGTGTCATTTAAAGCTTGTGTTTCCTTATTAATTTTCATTTTGGATGAGCTGACCATTGGTGTAAGTGAGGTGTTAAAGTCCCCCACTCTTATTGTGTTACTGTCGATTTCCTCTTTTATATCTGTTAGCAGGTGCCTTATGTACTGTGGTGTTCCTATGTTTGGTGCATATATATTTATAATTGTTACATCTTTTTCATGGATTGGTACCTTGATTGTTATTTTAGTGTCCTTCCTTGTCTCTTGTAACATTCTTTATTTTAAAGTCTACTTTATCTGATAGGAATTTCCTATTCCAACCTTCTTTTGATTTGCATTTGCATGGAATATTTTTTCCATTCCCTCACTTTCAGTCTGTATGTGTTCCTAGGTCTGAAGTGGGTCTCTTGTAGACAGCATATATACACATCTTGTTTTTATATACGTTAAGTGACCCTGTGTCTTTTGGTTGGAGCATTTAATCCATTTATGTTTAAGGTAATTATCAATATGTATATTCCTATTTAGGTTCTTCCCTTTCATCACTTTAAGTATATCATGCCACTCCCTTCTGGCTTGTAGAGTTTCTGCTGAGAAATCAGCTGTTAACCTTATGGGAGTTCCCTTGTATGTTATTTGTCATTTTTCCCTTGCTGCTTTCAATAATTTTTCATTGTCTTTAATTTTTGCCAATTTGATTACTATGTGTCTCGGCATGTTTCTCCTTGGGTTTATTCTGTATGGGACTCTCTGCGCTTCCTGGACTTGGGGGGCTATTTCCTTTCCCATGTTAGGGATGTTTTCAACTATAATCTCTTCAAGTATTTTCTGGGGTCCTTCCTCTCTCTGTTCTCCTTCTGGGACCCCTATAATGTGAATGTCATTGAGTTTAATGTTTTCTCAGAGGTCTCTTATGCTGTCTTCATTTCTTTTCATTCTTTTTTCTTTATTCTGTTCCACAGCAGTGAATTCCACTATTCTGTCTTCCAGATCACTTATCCGTTCTTCTGCCTCAGTTATTCTGCTATTGATTCCTTCTAGTGTATTTTTCATTTCAGTTATTGTATTGTTCATTTCTGTTTGTTTGTTCTTTAATTCTTCTAGGTCTTTGTTAAACGTTTCTTGTATCTTCTCAGTCTTTGCCTCCATTCTTTTTCCGAGGTCCTGGATCATCTTCACTATCATTCTGAATTCTTTTTCTGGAAGGTTGCCTATCTCTACTTCATTTAGTTGTTTATCTGGGGTTTTATCTTTTTCCTTCATCTGGTACATAGCCCTCTGCCTTTTCATCTTGTCTATCTTTCTGTGAATGTGGTTTTTGTTCCACAGGCTGCAGGATTGTAGTTCTTCTTGCTTCTGCTGTCTGCCCTTTGCTGGATGAGGCTATCTTGAGAATTAATTTTTAAAAAGTGTTTTAAAAAGGGTCAAAAGCAATTCAACAGAGGAAGGTTAGTTCTTCCAACAAATCGTGCTGAAAGAAAAACAAAACAGTGAATCTAGACAAAGAGCTTATATTTCTCACAAAAACTAACTTAACATAGAGCATAGATCTAAATGTAAGATGAAAACTATAAAACTCCCAGAAGGTAACAGAGGAAAATTCCAGGAGATATTAGATTTGGAGATGACTTCTTACAAATAACACCAAAAGCATGATCAATGAAATAAGAATTGGTAAGTTTGACTTCATTAATATTAAAACATCTGTTCTGTGAAAGACACTGTTAAAAGAATGCAAATACAAGCCACAGGATAGGAGAAAATATTTTCAAAACACCTATCTGATGGAGGACTGGTATCCAAAATATATTTTAAAAGTCTTAAACCTCAACAGTAAAAAAATAACAACAACAACAAAAATTAATAAAAGGGAAAAGTTTGAAAAGACACCTCACAAAGAGGATACACAGATGGCAAATGCACATATGAAAAGATATTCCACATCATTTGTTATCAGGGAAATGCAAATTAGAACAACAGTGAGATTCCACTATACGCCTGTCAGAATGGCCAAAATCCAGATCACTGACATCACCAAATGCTGCTGAGAATGTGGAGCAATGGGAACTCTCATTCACTGCTGGTGGTGATAAAAAATGGTGCAGCTACTTTGGAAGACAGTTTGCAGTTTCTCACAAAATTAAACTTACTATTTTCATAAGATCCAACAATCTCTCTCTATGGTATTTACCCAAAGGAACTGAAAACTATGCACACAAAAGAAACTGCACACAGATGTTTGTAGCAGTTTTATTCATAACTGCCAAAACTTGGAAACAACCACAATGTCCTTCAGCAGATGACAGATAGATAAACTATGGTCCATCCAGACAATGGAATATTATTTAGTGCTATAAAGAAATGAGCTATCAAGCCACAGAAATACACAATGAGGAGCATTAAATGCATATTATTAAGGGGAAGAAGCAATCTGAAAGGTTACATATTTTATGATTCTAATAACATGACATCTGCAAAAAGCAAAACTATGAAGATAATAAAAATATTAGTGGTTGCCAGGAGTTGGGGGAGGGATAAACATGCAGATCACAGAGGAGTTTTTAGGGCAGTAAAACTATTCTGTAAGATACTGTAATTGTGGATACATGTTATTATCCATTTGTCAAAACTCATAGAAAGTGTGAGCTCTAATGTAAATTATGGACTCTAGTTAATGTTATTGACTCACCACTTGTAGCAAATGTACCACAGGAATGTAAGATGTCACTGGGAGAAACTGTGCATGAGGGGTGAGTGTGAGGTATAGGCAAACTCTCTGGACATTCTGTACTTTCCCCTAAATTTTTCTGCAAACTTAAACCTGCCTTAAAAAATAAATTTTATTCACTAAAACCCAAAAGAAAACAAAAGTGTGTAATGCGTCTCGTATGTTGGCAAGTGTCCAATAACGTGGCTCCTTTAGATGAATAAAGTGACGCCCTCGCCAATGTCTGATGCTCTCACCTGGCACAGGTGAGTTCTCTATGTGTTGTCCCCCATCTGCTTGGCTGGGTACAGCTCTGCCTCAGGGACTCCTAGGAGAGCCTTACACCAAAAAGAGAGAGACAGAAAGGTGTCAGCCACTTGTAGGGACTCCTGAAATGTGGAAGGTATCCCAGCTGCAGGCACCACACAGTTGCATGTGACTCATCTAGTGACAACTGGCCAGTTTGCCTTTTCTGATTTCTCAGGTGCACACATTCTGTCTACACTGGGAACTTTACTATTCAGCTTTCCATTATGAAAAGGTGCTTTAAGCCCCGGCTCACAGGGCTCTATCACTTTGACTCATATCACTGGTTTCTGTCTAATAAAAATGGTGCTGATAGAGGTGACAGATTCTGCTTTCATCTGAAATGTACTTTTGTCATCCAGCAGAGGGAAAGATAAGGACATCATTAAAGGCAGCGAGGAGGATCCAGCTTCAGTGTGGCACACTAAACACACACTCCAACTGCTCCTCCCTCCAAGAGCCTGGAGAAAAGACCCAAGAAAAAATGTGATGTTAAAGCACCCTTGGCAGTGCTATGGAACAGAAAATGGTACCATCCCTGGGCTATACGTTTTGCAAATTTCTGTCGTTTTTGATTCTGTTGGGAGCTGGCATGAGATCTGGTTGCTAGATCAGGTTCCCACCAACCAGAGTTTCAGGGTGTCAAGATCTGGGGATAATTTGAGAGACGAAGACAATCTCGAGGCTCAGATAAAGCTAAGAGCAGTCTGGGACATGGAGACGGGCTCCCCATGCCCCCCTTCCTTTTTCAGACATGCATCCCTGCATGAGAACAGTGGATGGGGTCTCGAGGCCAGAGACACAGTGGGAGGGGGAGTCCTGAAGCACCTCCGGGCAGTCCCTAGAATGTTGTGTGTCTATCAGACGTTTTCCAAGAGCTAGGCCTCGAGACTCTGGGCTTCTTCGCTTTGTGTCACACTTTAGCTGGGCGATAGGAGCATCCTGCTATGGACACAGATGCCAAGGAGACTGGACTGGACAACCCGCTCCCTTCTCTTCCTTTCTCAGGGGTCTTCATACCCAAAGGGTTGAATGGATCACAGGCCAGCTGCTTTAACATATCACTCCCTGGTGGGATGTGTGGATGGAAAAACTGTCCAGGGCTGAGATCTCAGAATAAGCCAACAAGGCTGCCTGCTAACCCACCCTGGAAACATGAGGTTTGGACCAGCTTCTCTGATGGCGGCCAGAAAATCCCTCAAAATCAGGGCACCAGGAGTGGGCCTCACGTGGTCAGTTAAGAATACAGAGATGGATACTGTGATGGACTGAATTGAGTCCCCCCCAAATTCAATTAAATGTTCAATCCCTAACCCACAATGAGGTGGTATTTGGAGCTGAGGTCTTTGGGGGTTAATCAGGTTTAGATGAAGTCATGAGAGTGAGACCCTCATAATGGGCTTAGTGTCTTTATGTGAAGGGCACTAAAGACTCCAGAGAGTTTCCTCATTCTCTCTCTCTCTGTTTCACAAGGACACAGCAGGAAGGTGGCTCTCAGCATCCCAGGAAGAGAGCTCTCACCAGGGAACCAAACTGTGTGGCACCTTGATCTTGGACTCTGGCCTCCAGAACTACATGCAATGAATTCCTACTGCTTCCTCTACCCAGTCTGTGGTGTTTTGTAGCCCACAGACTAACACAGGGATGAGTTGGCAGTCCGGGAGCAGCTCTCACACCCATATTTCACTTTCTTGCTAAATGCTGTGGGGTTAGAGGCATGAACCGGACAGCCATACATGGAGGATCCCTCTCCTGGCCAACTTCAGGCCAGTGGTTGGAAAATCAGCTCAAAGGCTGAATTATCTAAACAGCTCTACCTCCAAGGCAATGCAATGCCTTCCCTGCATCCCAGGAGGAACAGCCCCTTCTCCCTTCCCCTATATTCCCGAGAGTCACCAGCTGGGGCTGGACACCTGGGCTCAGAGATCAGTGACCAGGGAGCAGTGCTAGGTCTCTGAATGGCATTCACACCCTGCACACAGAGGTGATGCTGGCCTTCTGGAGCCACTTAATGGGCAGAAGGCTGCATGCACCGATGGGGGGCTCTGAGGCCAGAGGATGTGCAGGGGGGACCCAATGGTGGCCACCAGCAGGGGACTCTGACCAAGCCATACCTCATCATGCATTCACCTAGAAAGGGAATCTGTCATCCCTGGAGGAGAGTCAGCATCTCAACAGAAGCAGGTCAGGCTAACCAGATGGAAAGATTTCACCCAGGAAATAGAAAAGAATGTAGAAAATTGTTACCTTTGGTGAGATTCAGAGAAGATGGCATCTAAATAACAATAGGTAGTTATAAGGAAAGAATAAACTAGAAAATTGGTAAATGTCATGTTTGTGGAGATGATGTATTGTGAAAATTTCCAACGGGCATGTCCCCTATCTGGGCAATGCATCACCAAATGCTGGCCAGTTAAAACTAATTTATTGTAAGAGTCAACCTGGCTCCCTATGTATAAATGGGGTGGTAAGATTGGGAATGGTTGTAGTCAACAAACATTTACCTGTGGAAGGCTTCGTCTGTGTCAGTAATTAGCTGTATACATTTACTTACATTGCCTTATTTATACTTTAAAACAACTCCATGATGTAAATATTACTACTTGAATTTTGTCAGTTAGAACATAAAGGCATGACAAATGAACTTATTTACAAAACAGAAACAGACTTGTAGACATAGAAAACAAACGTATGGTTACCAAAGGGAAAAGGGGATGGAGGGATAAATTAAGAGTTTGGGATTAACGGATATACACCACTACATATAAAAGAGATAAGCAACAAAGTCCTACTGTATAGAACAGGGAACTATATTCAATATTTTCTAATAACCTATAAAGGAAAAGAATCTGAAAAAGAACTGAATCACTTTGCTGTACACCTGAAACTAACACAACATTGTAAATCAACTATCCTTCAATTAAAAAAAAAAGAGCAAAAACAACAACAAAAGAACATAAAGGCACAAGACTTTTCCCTCTCTAACTTTCCCAAAGCCACAAACCTTCAAACATTGAGGAAGAAAAGTTTTGGATACTGGCCTTGATTCTATTCCAACATGTGGATACAGCCTTGAGTGGAACATGGGCTTTCTTTGCTCCAAATTCTTACCTGGGAACATAGTCTGAAACTCCCTGCCAGGTATTTCTTATCTCACAGGTAAGAGTAAGCATCCACATTCACAGAGGATGGTTTAATATTCCCTATACCTGTTCCTCCAGCTGCTCCCAGATGACGTTTGGCTTCAGTCAGAGAAGCAGAGGACTCATTAGATGTATGACCCTCTGTCAAACTGCACCGTCCTACCTGCAGGTTTGCTTGCATCATACAATGGCCTTGCAGCTCATGTAAGTAAGGAACTGCCTGGAACTTGCTGCTGTTTTCACAGCTGCAGTATTGTTGAGGATGTTGTTTACTACCGCATATAGGTGCCGTGTAGGAGCTGCAAGCAGACAGGTGGAGGTCAGGGTCTAGAAGTCAGCGGTATGCAGAGAGATGGGGAAGCATGGAGACCTGGGGGAAGTGGCAGTGGGGGGAGGTGGGGCCATGACCCTAAAGAAAGGTGGTCATTGGAGAGAAATCCAGGGATGCAATCAGTCATGGAGGGAACTAGAAAGGCTTGAGCCCTGCAATTGGTGCAAGATTGAAGTGGTAAAAAATGCATGGGTTTTTAAATCTGAAAGCCTGAGTTCAACCCCAGTGCCTTGAATTTTCTGAGCTTCAGCTTTTGTCTATCACAAGGGGATAAAATTCCAACACACAGGATTGTCTTGAGGATTAAATAAGATGATGCAGGGGAGACACCTCGGATGATGATTGGTACATAGCTAGAGCTCAAAAACAAGGTGAAAACTACAAGCACCACCACCTAGAAGTCTGTACTGGAGCAGAAACTCTCAAAGTACACCTGCTTTCACAGATTCTCCTGAAGTTATTTTCTCTTGGCATATGGGGATGTATAGAGCCTGACATGCATAGCAGGGTCAGAAGGCGGTTCCAGCTGGGGAGAAATGGGCTGTAGGACCAGCACTTACACACCTTCCCCTAGTGCTTCATTCTCCCTGCCATCCCCGTACATGGGTTCAATTTGGAACAACAGGTGTAGAGCCCCATCTTTTAGATAGCAAAGCAGGCAAGTCCCCTGAGAAACATCTGTGCCTAATAAAATACTGCCCTGGAAACAAACAAACAAAAAGAAAAAAGTATTTGGAGATATGAGGTATCTCCTGATGACAGTAACATTTCATTGGGGTTCTTTTATTTAGTAAATTTCTTCCTCTGCTTGGATTCTTGCTACCATTTTTGCTTTACCTAAATCTTCTCCTTTCACAAGCCAGGATCTGGAAAGAGACATTCTTTTAAATAATTGAACTCCTCTGCTGTGGCATTGTTTCCATTTATTGCTTTGGAAATGTGGCTCTACTAATTCTCCTCCAAAATAAAAATAATTAGTTGGTACGATTTTCTTTAATTATGAGAGCTCTGGTTTTAGAAAGAGATCATACACTAAAGAACATTGTGTTTGAGGAGTGAGAGTGAATTTTAATAGTCTTATTCCTTTGTGTCCCCAAGGAAGGAAGGAAGGAGATTTTAGTTTAATATTTGCCTGCTCTGTAGTAAGAAGTGTGTAGGTAATTTCACACATATGATCTCAATTTTGGGTCACAGTCCCTCTGAAGCAGTTATTATTGTTTCCATTCTCTAGATGAGGAAACAGGTTCACAAAAGCCAAAATATTAGGATGTGGAGGAACTAGGGTTTGAAGACCAATCTGTTTGATTTACAAACATGCTCGTTTCTACTTGGAGCTGTCAAAACCAAATGAAAACAAGGTCTTGTGATGTTATGAAAATTCTAATTCAAACACATCTCTGTGAAGCATGTGTTAATTGTGGGGCTCTATGGGGTTTGCAAAAAGTGAAAACTTGACTCTCTGCCTTCCGGATACTGTTTTTATTGATTGCATTCATTTTCATGTGTTCAGCAGAATACTGGGCCCAATGATAGGTTTTATGAAACTCCATAATCACTTTGGAGATCTGAGATGCTGGGGTTTGAGTTTCCTATCTTCTTAGATGTTGGGATGAGAGGGATGAGGGCCAGGGGCCTAGCAGAGTGGAGGAGGGACAGTCTCCCATGGGAGAGCTTGCCCACCCTGACTACATTGTATGTAAGAAAGGAGGTCTGCATATATGTATATACATATATGTACGTATATATGAAAGGTCCACTCTGTTTGTGAGATGCCCAGAGGCTTTCAAAAGCAAAGTAGGGGCCCCATCAAAATTTTGTGTGGGGAGGATCAAAATTCAACTTTGGGGAAAACTGGCTGAATATAGACCATAATAATTATTCCTTCTCATTGCATATCAAGAGACAGATCCCCCAGATCCTTTGTTACTAACTTGCTCCTTTTTGCATAGAGGGTCAGAGAGGTTCTTTACCTTCAAACTCAAGGGTTTTAGCTCAGAACTCTTGCTGGTGCCTTCCACTGTGCCAAGTGCTTTGTCCTTGGAGACCTGTCTGGTCTGAAGCGCTTTGTCCTTGGAGACCTGTCTGGTCTCAGACACAGAGCTGAGGGTGTTAAGACAGAAACCCAAGCCCAGCCCTCCTGAAGACTCCTGGACTGGTTGTTCATGGCAGCGTGGTTGATGTTCTGGGTAACTTCTCTGTCCAGGGAGGGATGAGCAAGGGAGGAGGACAGCGGGTGTTTGAGTCACGCTTGCTGCCCGGGACCATGATGTGAGGTCCTTCTCCCACACGTCAAGTTGCTGACTGCTGGGAGTGCAAAGAAGAGACACTGAATGGGTGCAAAGAAAACACACCAAGATCCAGCATGCTGGGAGCTGAAGGTGTGCCCGTGGAGGGCAGCCGGGCCTTGGGCCTGCCCCAGGGACCCAGAGCCCTTGTCACTGGAAGCGGGATTAACTCAAGAGCCATTTCTGACTCAGGCCCTGGGCAAGGGGACTTGCCAGTGATGGGTACATCAGGCCCTTCACTGAGATGGCCTGAGACTACTGGTAAGTTTTGGAAAAATTTCATTAATCCCAAGGAAGTGTTTGATGTTGGAATACCTGGAGGAGGTGAACTCTGGTGTCTCTTCCGTCCCTCCTGGAGAAGGCTGGAGTTCTCTGGGATGGATTTCTCTGCCACCAGCCCTCCATCTGTCTCACTGGTCCTCGGTCATCTTCCCAACTCCTATTCTCTCTCCCTGACTCTTTCCTCTGACTCTGGGTTTTCTGCATTTTTCCGGCTGTCCCATCTGTCTCCCTCCTGCTGCCAGCCGCTTCCTTGCCTCTGGACCGATTCCCATTTCCCCTCTCTCGTGACCTCAGACAGGCCTGCAATTCGGATTGGAAGAGTTTCAGTTTTTAGGGTTTTTTTCTTTTAAATTCTGGTGAGGAAACAAGCATGCACAAATGCAGAACTGAGTTATTTCCTGCAAACTTGTGCGATTAGAAAACAGCTGCAAGGATGATACCAGGATTTGTAATAACCACACGCATTTGGAGGGACATAGAGATGTCATTCTGATGTGAGTCCTGAGCGCCAGGCTGGATGTCCAAGTGCTGATTATAGTCCTACCACCTCCTGGGGACAGCTGAGGGCATTTAACCACTCTCTCTTCTGGCGGCTCTTCTTGGGAGTGAGGGGAGGCCGTGGTTCCCCTCCAGTGGTGTGTTGGGCAAGGCGTGATTTCACTCTTCTTTTTAGGGGGCCTGTATTTATTTCAGCCACTGTGTCTGATGTATTGCTTTCCCCGAACCCTCTTAACTCTGCCCTCAGGTCATTGGACAAAGAGAGGGTCAAAACACTGGTTCCTGCTGTGTTTATCTGTGCCTTTGTTGGAGATGCTGATTAAATGCCTCTGAGTCTTTCCTCCTCTAACCCTACCAGGCATCAAAAATGGATGAACTTCAAGGTCACCATGTGACTTGGGAATATCACTTTGTGGGTCACTGGTCTTCATCTTTTCAGTTAAAGAGACTGAGACCTCAATCTGCAGGCCTCTAACAAGTTCTCAACCACAAAGCACAAAGGGTTTTCCCACAATTAAGCTTGGATTCTGAGTCTCTTATCTTGACTCCTAATCTGGAAGCGCATGGCTGCTTCTTCCTGTCTCTGTTGCCCGCAGCTCCAGGACGCTTGGACACCACTGGGGCTGCCGGGCTCCCTGCCCCTTTGTTTTAGCTTCAGTGTGTGTGATCTGAGGCCATTCCATCCACACACACTCCCAGTCTTATACTCAGTACCAATGACACTCTTTCTTCCCCTAAAACTAATTTCATTCCTATTCCCCTACTCAAGGAAGCTGCAAGCTCTCCCAACAACTAATATCTCACTTAATTCAGGATGCAGGTGTTAAGGTGTAGAGTTCCTACTCGCTGATGTTAAAAGCAGTGGGGTCCATGGAGGTCAAGGAGCTCTATAACATAACAAGTTGAATCTTACCCAGTTTGTGTCAGGGGAGAAAAAAAAAAAAAACAGAATGAAAAGAGAAACCCATTATTATGGACTGAATTTCATCTCTTCATAATTCTTATGTTGAAGCCCTAACTTCTAAAGGGGGTGTATTTGGAGATTGGGGTTTTAACTAGATAATTAAGGTTAAATTAGGTCATAAGGGTAGGATTCTGATCCAATAGGACTGGTGTCCTCATAGGAAGAGGAGGTGACCAGAGGTGTCCACACTGAGAAAAGGCGAGGTGAGGTGAGGACACAGTGAGAAGGTGACTGTCCGAGGGATTTCGGAGAGTAACTGGTACAGAGACAACACTGAGGATGGAGAGGACAGTGGCTGGATGAGCCCTCACTCCTGGTCCAAAGTCTCCTCCTTCATCCTCAAGTTCTCAGCTGCAACCGCAGGACTCACCCCATCACTATGGGGCAAATGTAACTTCTGTCCCAGCACATCCTCTCACATCTGGGTGGGGGATGAACGGTGATACTTACTATCTCAAAGTAGGGAAAGAAGGCTTTCCTCTGGGTAAATGAGACAAGGCAGGGAACCACTCAGCACCTTGAACAGTGGAGCAAAGGGCGACCCTGGTGCTTTAGTCAACACTGCTGCATTTGACACTTGGACCCTGTTTTTCCTGGACTGCTCTTTATCTCACCTCTTACGTAAAGAAAATGAAATTAAATTGAAAGAGAAGGAGAAAAGAGAAGATAATTAAAGAAAAGGGAGCACAGGACCCCTTGGTGTTTTCCAGAACAGCCGGCACAGTTGGGGGCAGCAGGTCTGAGCAGGGCTTTGCTCTGCGGTCAGCCTCTGCTCAGGAGCCTCTGGGAGGATGCAGTTACTTCACAGGTAGTTTGTGGGTGGTGATGGGTGACGGTGCGGGGGAAAGGCAGCCACGGGAGACCTGCTTCCACCAACCTCCCCAAGTCTCTTCTCTGAATTCCATTAAACAAGTCTCAAAAGTATCTCTGAAAGTCAGCAAATTCTTTGCCTGTTTCACTTGAGTCCTAGATCCAATAACGTCTGAAACTGATTAAAACACCCCAAAGACGTGAAGGGGCTCTGCTCTCCTCTGGGGAAATGGGAAACGGCACAGGTGACTTCTCCAGAGTCCACTGCAAGCACTGGGACCCTGCACTTTCTTTGAAAGCACCCAGAGCAGGGTCATTTTCTGCAGGTGTAGGAGATCTTGCCCAAATCAAAGGCAGGAGGCCTGACATTTTACAAATGCATCGAATCACTCTATAACATTCTGTGAACTTTTTTGCATTTTCTGATTGGCTAGTTACAGTTCCTAAATTAACCACCCAAGAGCTAGGCTCCCCATTCCTGAGTTGCTGAAGGCATTCAATCTCATTATGTCTAATTATAACAACATAAAGTCCGTCTGTGAATGAGATTAATCATATAGAATGTATCAAAGTCATGTCCAAGGACTGCAGAGCATATTAATTTGCTTCCATGAGTTTTAACTTGGCAGTTCCTGTTAACATTAATGGGATTATTAAGTTAAATTCAGTGCCATGAAGAAAGAACAGTCATCAAACAGACACAAACAATTCATATGAGAAAAAAGTTTCCATAATAATACCCATTAAATGTATATATTAGACTAGAATTGCCATGAAGAGAAATCTTGTTATTCAAGAACTTGCTCATAGGTCTAAATCTATGCAGGGCCATTGCTGGTCACATAAGCCATGCGATTGTGACAAAGTGTGAGCCTATAGCCTTTGTTGGTGACTATTACTGTGAGGAAGGTACTTTCTGTTCCCAGGACAGATCACTAACAATAACAGCTGTTATTCCTATATTATCAAAATGAAACCTTTGTTTTCAGAAGATGAAACTCCAAGCAGGATGCTACTACAATAGGTGCAATTTGTGTGCAAGCTATATTATTTCTAGACAAATCAGCCACTGACAAAAATTGTCTTGGCAATCCATCAGTAAGAATTATTTGTGCAGTTAGGAGCAAAATATAAAAATAACTTCTAATAATATACTCTTCCCTGAGTGCCTACCTTATAATATTTTTCAAAACATAATTGGAACTGCAGAATGAGGGTCCAGAGGATTTGAAATGTCTCTCTCATTTGCATGAGCTCTTTCTCTGTTAGGTTGCTAAGGTTGCCATCACCCAACACCACAGATTGGTTGGCTTAAATAACAGAAATTTATTTTCTCATGATTCTGAAAGCCAGAAGCCCAAGATCAAGGTGAGGGCAGATTTTATCTCTCCTGAGGCTTTTCTCCTCATCTTGCAGACAGTAGCCTTTTTGCTGTGTCCTTACCTGGTCTTTCCTCTACGCCTGCCCATCCTTGGCCCCTTTGTGTGTCCAGTCTCTTCTTATAAGGGCACCGATCAGATTGGATTAGGACCTCATTTCAACTTAATCACCTCTTTAAAGGGCCTGTCTTCAAATACAGACAATATTCTGAGGTAGTGGGAGTTAGGACTTCAACTTGTTAATCTGGGGAGCACACAATTCAGCCCAGAACTCTATCATTCATCTGTATATCTATCCATGTATTTATTAATCAATCATCTATCTCTCTATCTATTCAGTTTTTAAACCTAACATTTAAAAAGTTGGGCTGCTATAAAATTGAGAAGATTTGAAAATATAAAATGAACATATATATGTATTTGTATTGAGGTTCTGAGTTTTCACTGTGACCCTTCCTCCTTCTAGGAGTGGTCCCTTCCCATCTGTCATAGGGAGTCATCAGTTTCTGCTTCAGGAGATTATTGTATTCACTAATTTAATGCATGTGAAAACACCTAGTTCTAATTAGGCATTCATCAATACTTTCTTCATCTTTTACTTTTGTATCTGCTATTCCTCTAGATTAAAACAAATGGGAAAAAAATCCCTCAGTTTTCAAATACAAGTTTAAATGTACATTGTGTGGGCAAATTTTCCAGATGAATGCTAACATGAGACAAACAATTTGAACTCTGCTAGGTCCTACTTGGCCTATTTCTCTTAAGTAAAACTTTAAATCATCTTGAACTAACAATTTTTTCCTTCTAAAACAAAAATAGATTTATAATATTTAATATTAAAATGATATATATTCATTTCAAAATTTTAAAATTTTACCAACATATAAGAAATAGAGGGGCTTCCCTGGTGGCGCAGTGGTTGAGAGTCCGCCTGCCGATGCAGGGGACACGGGTTCGTGCCCCGGTCCGGGAAGATCCCACATGCCGCGGAGCGGCTGGGTCCGTGAGCCATGGCCGCTGAGCCTGCGCGTCCAGAGCCTGTGCTCTGCAACGGGAGAGGCCACAACAGTGAGAGGCCCGCATACCGAAAAAAAAAAAAAAAAGAAATAGAGAAATCTACCATAAATTCTATAACACAAAATTAACAACTGTTAGCATTCTTGAGAATCTCTCTCATTTTATTTATCTGTGCACATGTAAAAACCACACATTTCCAATAAATGGAAGCATTCAGTCATATTAGATTATCTAATGATTTTAAATGTTTTAGGTTATTTTACTAGTAGAGTTGTTATAACGGATGCTCTTCATGAGTTCCGGGATTGATATCCTGCACTGGTGTTACTTTTAAAGAGAAACACACACAAGTTTACTCAAATAATAAAACATTCAGTAATAAACATTTTTTAAGCATTAGTATACTTTAGGAGCCGAAGATAAAAGAAGCATGAACGGGACTTGGTGCCATGGGGTCAGAGGAGGTGATAGCTCTGAACTGGGAGCTGGCTTTCATAAACTGGATGGGATCCCTGGCAAAGAGCGTGAACACCAGTGTTGCTGGAGTGAAAATGCCATGGCTGGGGTTAAGCCTGCAGACGTGGCCAGGATCTGGCCAGGATGGTAAAGGATGCCCACACCGCACAGTTAGGAGGTTGGTGTCATGTGAGGGGGCAGCTCAGACAGGTCAGAGAGATTGAATCAAGGCACATTTCCTTTGAGATGAAAGAAAGGAGAAATTCAGGGATGGCTCATAGGTTTCCAGTAGTGGGGCCTGAGAAAATCAGCAGGGCCATCACTGAGATGAAAATGCAGAGAACTTTTGGAACGTGCAGACACTTCTCCTGTCACCCAGAACGGAAGCTGAGAGAGAGAGATGCATGTTATCTTCACAAAGACACAGGCCCACTGGAGAAAGAGGCTGGGGAAAAGATGTATCATTTATTGTTGGAAACTGGACATTTTAGATAAACTATCACGGCAATCTGAGTACTGCTTGCTATTATGTGTTTGATGTTGACTGGCTGAGTTACTCTTGTGAAATTAATTTCCCCCGTGGTGGGAACCCTCTATTGCTGTTTCCCAGGAGGCTTGCCTTTGGGCTTATACACAGTCACTTGGGATGGCAGTGGATTTAGCAGGTTCACTCTGTCTTTTTCCATGACTCCCTGTCTTCTAGGGTGGCATTTCCACCTTATGCGTGAGCCAGGGTGAGGGTGACTGGAATCCCAGTAGTCTCAGTGCTACCTGCCCAGGGTAGATCGTCAGCCCACAAGTGGGAGTCAGGTGGGAGAATGCATTTCTGATTTCTCAGCTGCAGTTACCCAGAACGTGGCCTTTGCAACAAGTAGCTGGGAGACAGGAATGTGGATGGCCTGCTCCTCCTGGAAAGATGTCTTGGCCCTTGACTTGTAGCTGGAAACAGGAGCCAGCATTTCTCACCTGCACTCTTCTACAGGGGCCCCTCTTTGGCTCTGAGCCCAGAGGGCAAGGGAGGCCATGGTTTAAATGCAAGACTCACTGTTCTTATCGAGTTCTAGGAGATTTTCTCAAATACTTGTTTCATCAATCGTTGTGTGGCCTCAGGGCCATTTCTAGAAACATTAAATGATTATACATTTTAAAATACTTTTCACAAGTTTTACTGGAGATTTGGTCTGCCAAAATCCTAATGTTATCATTCTGGAAGTGTAACTCACCTTCCCTCCTTTGAAAAAAAATTTGTCCCTATTTTCCCTAACTTTGGCAAAGATTGCCTTAACTGTTTTTGTCTTCACTTCACCTGCATTTGATGTGGTTAAGTCTTCCCTGGACATGAGGGTCTTTGGATTGAGATGGCCATCAGACCTTTCTATCACCAGGTGGATTTGGTTCATTTAGCTGCTGGGTTTGTTATCTATTGCTAGATACCAAAGTATCACAGACTTGGTGGCTGAAATCAACATATATATTTTTTTGTTTTTGTTGCTGTAAATATATATTTTTTTATATCTTTCTTGGAATATAATTGCTTTACAATGTTGTGTTAGTTTCGGCTGTATAACAAAGTGAATCAGCTATACATATACATATATCGCCATATCCCCTCCCTCTTGCATGTCCCTCCCACCCTCCCTATCCCACCCCTCTAGGTGGTCACAAAGCACCAAGCTGATCTCCCTGTGCTATGCAGCTGCTTCCCACTAGCTGTCTGTTTTACATTTGGTAGTGTATATATGTCCATGTCACTCTCTCACTTTGTCCCAGCTTACCCTGCCCCCTCTCTGTTTCCTCAAGTCCATTTTCTACGTTTGTGTCTTTATTCCTGTCCTGTCCCTAGGTACTTCAGAACCATTTTTTTTTTTTTTAGATTCCATATATATGTGTTAGCATACGGTATTTATTTTTCTCTTTCTGACTTACTTCACTCTGTATGACAGACTACAGGTCCATCCAGCTCACCACAAATAACTCAATTTCATTTCTTTTTATGTCTGGGTAATGTTCCATTGTATATATGTGCCACATATTCTTTATCCATTCATCTGTCGATGGACATTTAGGTTGCTTCCATGCCCTGGCTATTGGAAATAGTGCTGCAGTGAACATTGTGGTATATGACTCTTTGAATTATGGTTTTCTCAGGGTATATGCCCAGTAGTGGGATTATTGGGTGGTATGGTAGTTCTATTTTTGCTCTTTAAGGAACCTCCATAGTGTCTGTATCAATTTACATTCCCACCAACAGTGCAAGAGGGTTCACTTTTCTCCACACCTTCTCCAACATTTATTGTTTGTAGATTTTTTGATGATGCCTATTCTGACTGGTGTGAGATGATATCTCATTGTAGTTTTGATTTGCATTTCTCTAATGATTAATGATGTTGAGCATCCTTTCATGTGTTTGTTGGCAATCTGTATATCTTCTTTGGAGAAATGTCTAGGTTTTGTGAGGTTTTCCATCCATTATTGCATTGTGTTGTTTGTTTTTTTGATATTGAGCTGCATGAACTGCTTGTATATTTTGGAGATTAATCCTTTGTCAGTTGCTTTGCTTGCAAATCTTTCTCCCATTCTGAGGGTTGTCTTTTCGTCTTGTTTATGGTTTCCTTTGCTGTGCAAAAGCATTTAAGTTTAATTAGGTGCCATTTGTTTATTTTTGTTTTTATTTCCATTCCTCTAGGAGGTGGGTCAAAAAGGATGTTGCTGTGATTTATGTCATAGAGTGTTCTGCCTATGTTTTCCTTTAAGAGTTTTACAGTATCTGACCTTACATTTAGGTCTTTAATCCATTTTGAGTTTATTTTTTTCTATGGTGTTAGGAAGTGTTCTAATTTCATTCTTTTATGTGTAGCTATCTAGTTTTCCCAGCACCACTTACTGAAGAGGCTGTCTTTTCTCCATTGTTATTCTTGCCTCCTTTATCAAAAATAAGGTGACCATAGGTTCAAGGGTTTATCTCTGGGTTTTCTATCCTGTTCCATTGATCTATATTTCTGTTTTTGTGCCAGTACCATACTGTCTTGATTACTGTAGCTTTGTAGTATAGTCTGAAGTCAGGGAGCCTGATTCCTCCAACTCTGTTTTTCTTTCTCAAGATTGCTTTGGCTATTCAGGACATTTTGTGTTTCCATACAAATCATAAAATTTTTTGTTAGTTCCATGAAAAATGCCATTGGTAGTTTGATAGGGATTGCATTGAATCTGTAGACTGCTTTGGGTAGTATAGTCATTTTCACAATGTTGATTCTTCCAATCCAAGAACATGGTATATCTCTCCATCTGTTTGTATCGTCTTTCATTTCTTTCATCAGTGTCTTATATTTTTCTGCATACAGGTATTTGTCTTTTGTCTCCTTAGGTAGGTTTATTCCTGGGTATTTTATTCTTTTTGTTGCAGTGGTAAATGGGAATGTTTCCTTAATTTCTCTTTCACATTTTTTGTCATTAGTGTATAGGAATGCAAGAGATTTCTGTGCATTAATTTTGTATCCTGCTATTTTACCAAATTCATTGATTGGCTCTAGTAGGTTTCTGGTAGCATCTTTACAATTCTCTATATATAGTATCATGTCATCTGCAAACAGTGACAATTTTACTTCTTCTTTTCCAATTTATAGTCCCATTATTTGTTTCCTTCTCTGATTTCTGTGGCTAAAACTTCCAAAATTATGTTGAATAATAGTGGTGAGAGTGGGCACCCTTGTCTTATTCCTGATCTTAGAGGAAATGGTTTAAGTTTTTCACCTTTGAGAATGATGTTGGCTGTGTGTTTGTCATATATGGCCTTTATTATGTTGAGGTAGGTTCCCTCTATGCCCACTTTCTGGAGAGTTTTTATCATAATTGGGTGTTGAATTTTGTTGAAAGCTTTTTCTGCATCTATTAAGATTATCATATGTTTTATTTCCTTTAATTTGTTAATATGGTGTATCACATTGATTGATTTGCATATACTGAAGAATCCTTGGATTCCTGGGATAAACCCTGCTTGATCATGGCATGTGATTCTTTTAATGTGCTGTTGGATTCTGTTTGCAAGTATTTTATGAATTTTTTTGCATCTATGTTCATCAGTGATATTGGTGTGTAGTTTTCTTTCTTTGTGACATCTTTGTCTGGTTTTGGTATCAGGGTGATCGTGGCCTTGTACAATGAGTTTGGGAGTGTTCCTTCCTCTGCTATGTTTTGGAAGAGTTTGAGAAGGATGGGTGTTAGCTCTTCTCTAAATGTTTGATAGCATTCACCTTTGAAGCCATCTGGTCCTGGGCTTAAAAATTTTCTTGTTGGAAGATTTTTAACCACAGTTTCAATTTCAGTGCTTGTGACAGGCCTGTTCATATTTTCTATTTCTCCTGGTTCAGTCTTGGGAGGTTGTACTTTTCTTAGGGTTTGTCCATTTCTTCCAGATTGTCCATTTTATTGGCGTATAGTGTCTTGTAGTAGTCTCTCATGAACCTTTTTTTTTTTTTTTTGCAGTGTCAGTTGTTTCTTCTCCCTTTTCATTTCTAATTCTGTTGATTTGAGTCTTCTCCTTTTTTTTCCTGATGAGTGGCTAATGGTTTATCAATTTTGTTTATCATCTTGAAGAACCAGCCTTTAGGTTTATTGATCCTTGTAATTGTTTCCTTCATTTCTTTTTTATTTATTTCTGATCTGATCTTTATGATTTCTTTCCTTCTGCTAACTTTGGGGTTATTTTGTTCTTGTTTCTCTAATCGCTTTAGGTGTAAGGTTAGGTTGTTTATTTGAGATTGCTGGATTGTATGCTGTAAACTTCCCTCTTAAAACTGTTTTTGCTGTCCCATAGGTTTTGGTTTGTCATGTTTTCATTGTCATTTGTTTCTAGGTATTTTTTAAATTTTCTCTTTGATTTCTTCAGTGATCTCTTGGTTATTTAGTAGAATATTGTTTAGCCCCCATGTGTTTTCATTTTTTTACAGCTTTTTTTCCATAATTGATATCTAATCTCATAGCATTGTGATCAGAAAAGATACTTGATACAATTTCAATTTTCTTAAATTTACTGAGGCTTGATTTGTGTCCCAAGGCATGATCTATCCTGGAGAATGTCCCATGTGCACTTGAGAAGAAAGTGTATTCTGTTGTTTTTGGATGGAATGTCCTATAATTATCAATTAAGTCCATCCTATTTAAAGTATCATTTAAAGTTTGTGCTTCCTTATTTATTTTCATTTTGGATGATCTGTCTATTGGTGTAAGTGGGGTGTTAAAGTCCCTTATTATTACTGTGTTACTGTCGATTTCCCCTTTTATGGCTATTAGCATTTGCCTTATGTATTGAGGTGCTCCTATGTTGGGTGCATAAATATTTACAATTGTTATATCTTCTTCTTGGTTTGATCCCTTGATCATTATGTAGTGTCCTTCTTTGTCTCTTGTAATAGTCTTTATTTTAAAGTCTATTTTACCTGATATGAGTATTGCTACTCCAGCTTTCTTTTGATTTCCATTTGCATGGAAAATCTTGTAGACAGCATATATATAGGTCTTGTTTTTGTATCCATTCAGCCAGTCTGTGTCTTTTAGTTGGAGCATTTAATCCATTTACATTTAAGGTAATTATCAATATGTAACTTCCTGTTACCATTTTCTTATTGTTTTGGGTTTGTTTTTTGCAGGTCTTTCCCTTCTCTTGTGTTTCCTTCCTAGAGATGTTCCCTTAGCATTTGTTGTAAAGTTGGTTTGGTGATGCTGAATTCTCTCAGCTTTTGCTTGTCTGTAAAGGTTTTATTTTCTCCATCGAATCTGAATGAGACCTTGCTGGGTAGAGTAATCTTGGTTGTAGGATTTTCCCTTTCTTCATTTTAAATATGTCCCACCACTCCCTTCTGGCTTACAGAGTTTCTGCTGAAAGATCAGCTGTTAACATTATGGGGATTCCCTTGTATGTTATTTGTTGCTTTTCCCTTGTTGCTTTTAATATTTTTTATTTGTATTTAATTTTTGATAGTTTGATGAATATGTGTCTTGACGTGTTTCTCCTTGCATTTATCCAGTATGGGACTCTCTGCACTTCCTGGACTTGATTAACTATTTCCTTTCCCATATTAGGGAAGTTTTCAATTAAAATCTCTTCAAATATTTTCTCAGTCCCTTTCTTTTTCTCTTCTTCTTCTGAGACCCCTAAAATTCAAATGTTTGTGCGTTTAATGTTGTCCCAGAGGTCTCTGAGTCTGTCCTCAATTCTTTTCATTCTTTTTCTTTATTTTGCTCCATGGTAGTTATTTCCACTATTTTATCTTCCAGGTCACTTATCCGTTCTTCTGCCTCAGTTATTCTGCTATTGATTCCTTCTAGGGAATTTTTAATTTCATTTATTGTGTTGTTCATCATTTGTTCGTTCTTTTTTCTTTTAGGTCCTTGTTAAACATTTCTTGCATTTTCTCCATTCTATTTCTGAGATTTTGGGTCATATTCACTATCATTATTCTGAATTCTTTTTCAGGGATACTGCCTATTTCCTCTTCATTTGTTTGGTCTAGTGGGTTTTTACCTTGCTCCTTCATCTGCTGCACATTTATCCATCTTCTCATTTTGCTTAACTTACTGTGTTTGGGTTTTGTTTTTTGCAGGGATTTGTGCCTGTGTTCTTCTGGTGGATGATGCTGGATCTTGTCTTTCTGGTGGGCAAGACTGCGTCTTGTGGTGTGTTTTGGGGTGTCTGTGAACTTAGTTTGATTTTAGGCAGCCTATCTTTTAATGGTGGGGTTGTGTTCCTGTCTTCCTAGTTGTTTGGCATTGGGTGTCCAGCACTGGAGCTTGCTGGTCCTTGGGTGGAGCTGGGTCTTAGTTTTGAGGCAGAAATCTCTGAGAGAGCTTTCACTGATTAATATTCTATGAGACCAGGAGGTCTCTGGTGGTCCAATGTCCTGGACTCGGCTTTCCCACCTTGAAGGCTCAGGCCCGACACCTGGCTGGTGCACCAAGACCTTGCCAGCCACACAACATGGAAGAAAAGGAATAAAAAAAAAAAGAAAACCAAACAAAAATAACAAGAAATTTTTAAAAAGAACATATAGAACCCCAAAACAAATGGTGATAGCAAAACTAAACAGACAAAATTACATAAAGAAACACACACACTCACAAAAAGAGAAAAAAAAGAAAAAGAAAAGGAAGAGAGCAACCAAATCAATAAACAAACCCATTAATGAAAACAAACACTAAAAACTGAACTAAGATAAAGAAAACCTAAAACAAATTAAAAGCCAAAAGCAAACCCCAAATCCACAGTTTTCCCCAAAGTCCACTGCCTCAACTTTGGGAACATTCATTGTCTATTCAGGTATTCCACAGAGGCAGGGTGTACCTAGCCAGTTGTGGGTATTTAATCCACTGCTTCTAAGGCTGCTGGGAGAGATTTCCCTTTCTCTTTGTTTGCACAGCTCCTGGGCTCACCTTTGGTTTTGGCCCCACCTCTGTGTGTAGGTCGCCTGAGGGTGTCAGTTCCCCACCCAGACAGGAGGGGGTTAAAGCAGTGGCTGATTAGAGGACTCTTGCTCACTCAGGCTAGGGAGAGTGAGGGGTACAGTAGTCATAATTGGGATGCCAGGAGTGCCTGCAGTGACAGAGGCTGGCATGTAGATGCAACAGCCTGAGGTGTGCTGTGTGTTCTCTCAGGGAATTTGGCCCTGGATCACGGGACCCTGGCAGTGGTGAGCTGCACAGGCTCCTGGGAGGGTGTGAGTTGTGACCTGCCTTTGCATGCAGGAACCTTGGTGGCAGCAGCAGCAGTGGTAGTGGTCCATGTCCACCTCTGGGGTCCGAGATGATAGCCGTGGCTTGCGCCTGTCTCTAGAGCTTGCTTAGGTGGTGCTCTGCCATCTGTGGGCACATGGAGCAGGAAGCCCCTTTCCTCACGCACTCTGAAGCAATGGTCTCTTGCCTTTTCAGAAGGTCCAGACTTTTTCCCAGACTCCCCCCAGCTAGCTGTGGTGCACTAGCCCCCTTCAGGCTGTGTTCACCCAACCAGCTCCAGTCCACTCCCTGGGATTTGATCTCCAAAGCTGAAGCCTCAGCTCTCAGCCCTCACCCACCCTGGTGGGTGAGCAGACAAGACTCTCAGGCTGGTGAGTGCTGGTCACCACTGATCCTCTGTGTGGGAATCTCTCTGCTTTGCCCTCTGCACCCCTGTTGCTGTGCTCTCTTCCGTGGCTCTAAAGCTTCCCCCCCACCATCCCCCGTCTCAGCCAGCGAAGGGGCTTCCTAGTGTGTGGAAATTTTTCCTCTGTCACAGCTCCCTTTCAGAGGTGCAGGTCCTAACCTTATTCTTTTGTCTGTGTTTTTCTTTTGCCCTACCCAGGTATGTGGGGAGTTTCTTGCCTTTTGGGAAGTCTGAGATCTTCTGCCAGCATTCAGTAGGTGTTCTGTAGGAGTTGTTCCACATGTAGCTGTAGTGTTGATGTATTTGTGGGGAGGAAGGTGATCTCCACATCTGCCTCCTCTGCCATATTGAAGGTCTCCTGATTTTTTGACTTCTTTATGATGGTGTGAAAGTGAGACAGGCTGGTACCTGGGATCCTTTGCTGAACTTCTCACACTTGGACAAATGTCTCCTCCAGCAACAGAATATAAAGAAACTATAAAGGACTAAAAATAAGTGCATGCATAGGCAGTTAGGACAAATTCTAAGCACCAAGACAGAGAAGACCAAAAACCCTGCTGCCACTTCTGAGGTGCCAGGGGAAAAAGCAGGGTACATACTGCGTATGATCCCTGCACATGGCACCACCCAACATACATTTATTTTTGCATGGTTCCTGAGTGTCAGGTCCATGAATGATGTAGCTGGATCCTTTGCTTAATTAATTATCCCTCACAAAACTGAAAGCAACATGTTGGTCAGGGCTGTGGTTTCATCTCAGAGTTCAGCTGTGAAGGATCCTCTTCTGAGCTCATGTAGAGTTGACCCATAACAGTTCCTTGTCAGTTGTAAGCCTAAGGCTTGAGTTTCTGGTTGGCCATTGGCTGGTCCATCCTCTGTTCCTTCTTATGTGGGCCCCTCCATTGGGAATCTTTACAAAATGCTTTTTTCAATTTATTGAGATGACCAAAAAAAAAAAAAAAATCGAGACTTACATGGTTAGTGTTGATAATATTAGCTGATTTTTTAAAATGTCAAATCCATATACAGTTCTGGAACACATCTGATTTGATCATGATACATCTTCGTTTTTATACATTGTTCTGTTCGGTTTAATATCAGGTAGAGAATTTTGCATCCATCAGTGATATTGACCTTTCTCGAGCTGTACTTTGATTATCCTATTTACCTGCCCTGATTTCCAACTTAGACTTCTAAAAGTAAGTCCAGTGCAGATAAATGTAAATTACTAAAAAGTACTCATGACTTTTATTAATTTGAGTGATGTATAGACATGAGAGGAGTATTTTAGTATTTTAATGCACTGCTTGCATTAAACAAGCAGTGAGGATGCTGGCATAAGTGCAAGCATATTTCTTGAACTAGTGAATATAATTTGAATTCTGACTTTCTTGGTCTGGGAAAGGCCTGAACAAAATTGCTACCCTTTTATTAAAATCATCATTGATCTCTGCTGCTATAGGAGAAGCTTGGATGGCCTTTCTTACTAATAGTCATGCTAAAGGAGTTAGCTAATTCACCCATCTATATTTTAAGTGCACTGCAGAGAGATACACAAGACAGTTAAGCTACCAGCAGGATAAAATAGCCTCCTACTAGTAAGGAGGAAATTGGGTATTATCTTTCATCCCACATTTGTTATACTGTTAATGTTTTCCCCCAATTAACAGTCAATCTTTCAGATCAATTTTTTCTTTCTAGGAAAATACTAGGAAAAATTGTACAGTCTCAAAGCCACAAAGCTATAAGTATTCAGAAGTCAACTGGTTAAATCTTTCATTTATTCACTCATTCACTTGTTTCTTCCTATGTCCACTGAGCACCTAAGACATCATGGGATGTGGACAATAGTTGAGTATGTACATGTGCATTCAACCTCCCTCTTTTCACTGTGGTACTTCATTCTTGCCTTCAGCTCTGATCAGTGCCTGCTTCCTAAGTAGCTCTTGTTTAGTCTCTTCAGGGAGTCAAGCTTATGCTGTATTTTTTTTTTACCTTTTTATTTTATGTTGGAGTATAGCTGATTAACAATGCTGTAATAGCTTCAGGTGCACAGCAAAGCGACTCAGCCATACATATACAGGTATCCATTCTCCCCCAAACTCCCCTCCCATCCAGGCTGCCACACAACATCGAGGAGAGTTCCATGTGCTATACAGTAGGTCCTTGTTTGTTATCTATTTTAAATAGAGCAGTGTGTTTTTATTCTCTAGGTCAGGGTTGCTGTGTTCATGTTTATAGTGTAGAGTGTATCTGAGTATCTAACTGTTCCTTAGATAGACTTTCCAGCCATCCTCCTGTGTTCATCCACATCATTGTCCATAGAGGACTTGGGCCTCCCACTTCCCATGTCATCCCAGCATGCTGGGGAGTCATCAGTGCCCTTGTACTTGTTCACCCAGTACCACCACATCTCAAGGACCAGCCATCCCCAAACTCATCTTTCAACATCCTCTGCTTCTCTCACACCTTGTCCTGCATCCGTCTGTTTTTTATCTTCTCTTTTATAACATCTCTAATTGTGGCCCTCTCTCAAAATCTCTTTGTTCTTTCCACAGGATCTTATATTTCTTAGTGATTATTTCATCATCTTTTGTATGCGTAAAATCTAAAAAGTTTACAAAGCAGAGCCTTCCCTTCAATTTCCATTACCACCATTGATGATCTTTAAGCAGGAGAGAGAACTGATTCAATCTGCATTTTAAAATACTTCTCCAGGTGGTATGTAGAATGTATGGGAGCTGGAGTGAAAGTATAGCAGTGTGGAATCAGTTAGGGGACAATTATAATATTCCAGGCAAGACAAGGAGCTGGCTTCTCCTTTTTTGGAAATATTTGAGGTTTGAAAGGAAGTTTAGAAAATTTTTGGTTTCGGCTCCAACATGTAAAGATCTTGGAAATAGTCATTCTTGTCCTTATAAGAAGGAAAAGCTAATCAAATTTAAAGTCAAAGATTTTCTAGGACCCATAGAGGAACATAAGTTGCAGGGCAAACTCCCATCCCCAAATCTCAGGAGACAGGTAAATCCAGAGACTCACAGTTGAAATGTGCTTACTGGGAGTCATAAACTCATAGAAATGCTAAATCATTATTTTTGACAAGATGATGGAGGCTGAGTGTGGACTAACATAAGGGTGAGGAACTCCTGTGACCCTGATATCATGGGTTTAACCTCTAGGAACCCCACTGCATTCTCACAGCTAAGACCCAGAAAGATCCACTGTGGCTCTGGCAGAGGGAGGCCAAGAATACATTGTGAAATATCCCCAGAGCATGCTTCTCAACAGAGACTCAGGCTTTAGGGAAAAAGACTGGAAGGAGGGCATTTCTCCTGCTTCAGCCCCTGACCCCTTCCTTCTCAATTAATAGGGCAAACAAAAAAAACTAGGAAATCCTTGTGATGGTCAGAGCCCAGAGCCACAGACACACCGTGGTACTGAGATGTCACCCTAAGATGATAGAGCTTTTCCATCCCCCACCCCTTACTTCCATACTCTTTACTTCCAAACCTCCAACATCAGGACATGGGCTACATGGGAAAGGGCTGAAACAAGCACATTCTACCCAAGCAGGAATTCTTAGGGAAAGCCAAAGCCAGCAGAGGAGACACAGGCATGGATGCTAAATGAATTGGAAGTTTCTGACATCTACAGTGACAGCAAACATTAAACACAGCCTGAGTCCTCACCAGATTAACATACATCTAAATGCTACAGGCATCCCAATTCCTCTTATGGGATGCAACATGTTCCACTTTTAACAAAAACTACAAGGCATGACAAAGGCAAAAACACAATCTGAAGAGACAAAGCAAGCATCAGAAACAGACTCAGATATGACACAGATGTTGGAATAATTAGACAGGGAATTGGAAATAATTATTGTTAGTATGTAGAGGACTCTAGTGAAGAAAGCAGACAATGTGTAAGAACAGAAGGGGGATGGAAGCTGAGAGGAAAATTCTAAGAAAGAACTAAAAGGAAATGCTGAAAATCCAAAAATCTGTAACAGTAGTGAAGAATGCCTTTGACGAGTTTATCAGTAGATTATCCACTGAACTACAAATAGAAAAAAGAGTGAAAAAAAGAACAGAATTTCTGAAAATTATACTATGATTCCTAAAGATGTCCCATACATTTAATTGGGATATGAGAGAAGTAAGAGAAAACAGAGAGGAAGAGATTTGGCCAAGAATTTTCCAGAACTAATGATAGACACTAAAACAAGGATCCAGGAAGCTCAGGGAACACCAAACTGGATGGATAACAAAATATCTACACCAACGCATGTCATATTTAAAGTTTAAAAAAAAAAACCTAAAAATAAACAACAAACTAATGAAAATCTTGAAAGAAAGCAGAATGTGT
>NW_020175105.1:1060926-1178494 GCF_003031525.2 Neophocaena asiaeorientalis asiaeorientalis | reverse complement strand
AAGAATTATCATTACTTCTCATCAGAAACCATGCAAGCAAGAGACAAATGGGGTAAATATTAAATTGTTGAAAGAAGAAAAGTACTACCAGCCCAGAATTGTATACCTAGTGAAAGTGAAGGGAAAATAAAGACTTTCTCGGATAATCAAACGGACAGAATACATCACCAGCAGACCTGTTTCATAACGTATGTTAAAAACTTCTTCAGTGAGAAGGAAAATTATATAGATCAGAAACTCAAACTACAGAAAGAAAGGAAGATCATAGGAGAAGGAATAAAGATAAAATAAAATATTTATTATTCATTTACTTAATTAATCTAAAAGATAACTTTAAAGTAATAATAGTAACAATATATTGGGAGTTCGTAGCACGTGGATAATTGGGAATACTTTGTTATAAGTTAACAACACTATATGTGGTTTGATATAGTATTATTTAATGGATTTAGATTAGTTAAAAACGTATATTGCAAGCTCTAGGGCAACCACTAAAAAAGTCAGAATAAACCTACATGATAGGCTAACCAAGGAGATAAAATGGAGTCATATTAAAAACTGAATTACAACCACAGAAAGCTGAAAAAAAGGGTAGGGAAAAGAAATAATAATTGCAATGAATAGAAAAGACCTGGAAACATGGTAGATATTAATACAACTGTATCAATAACCACTTTATATGTAGATGTTTTAAACACACAATTAAAAACAGTACAAATTAAAAGAGAACAAATAAGATGGAACTACATGTTAATACAAAAAATGTTAAATATTGACTCAGATAGGTTAAAAGTAAAGTGATGGTGGAAAATATACCTTTATAATAGAAATGAAAAAAAAAAAAAACTGGAGTAGCTATATTAATTTCAAACCAAGCACCTTTCAAAAGAATGAAAATTAACAGGGATAAACATGGCATTTTATAATGATTAAGGAAACCAATTGTCTAAGAAATACCAATTCTAAATGTGTATGCACCTGACAATAGAGTATGAAGTAATATCTGATAGAACTAGAAGGAAAAATAGACAAATCCAGAATTATCATCACAGATAACAATGCCCTTTCTTTAGTAATTGATGGATCAAATGGAGAGAAAATCAATAAAGTTAGAGTTGACCTGATCAGTACATCAATTGACTAGATATAATTGATATTTAAAGAGTACTCCATCCAAACACAGCAGATACATGCTTTTTCAAGCTTGCATGAATTAGTGACAAAAACAGTCCAAACTCTGGGCCATAAAACACACCCTAACAACTTTAAAAGAATGGAAATCATAGAAACTATGTTCTCAGACCACAATGGAATGAAATTTGAAATCAATAACATAACAATAACTGAAATATCTTCAATTAATTGGAAATTGAACAACACTTCTATATAACACATGGGTCAAAAAAGAAGTCTCAAGAGAAATTAAAAAATGCTATGAATTAAATGAAATTGAATATACCACTTATCAGAATTTATGGCACAATGAAAGCAGTGATTTGATTAGAGAGAAATTTATAGCATTAAGTGCATGTATCAGAAAAGAAGAAATACATAAAATCAATAATTTAAGTTTCCATTTTAGGAAAGTAGGGAACAAGAAGAGCAATTTAAAGTAAAAAATGATAAAGAAAATATAAATTAAAACAGAAATCAAAGACATTAAAAACAGGAAAACGTTTGAGAAAATCAGTGAAACCAAAAGCTGTTTCTTTGAAAAGATCAATAAAATTGATAAACTTCTAGCCAATCTAACCCAGAAAAAGAGAGAGACTGCACAAATTTTTAATATCAGAACTGAAAGAGATATCATCATTACTGATCCCATGGACATTAAAAGGATAATAAAGGAATACTATAAATAACACCATGCCAACAAATTTTATTGCTAAGATGAAATGGGACTGCTCCTTGCAATATACAAATTTCCAAAACTCACAGACAGAGAAATAATCAGAATAGGGCTAAATCTATTAAAGTGTTTAGATCAGTAATTACTCACCTTCCAAAAGAGAAATGACCAGACCCAGATGGTTTCACTGGTGAATTCCACAAAACTTTTAAAAATTATGTGACATCAATTTTCCACAATTTATTTCAGAAAATAGAAGCATGGGGTCACTTAACTCATTATACAAGGCCAGCATTACACTAATACTAAAACCAAAGAAAGACATTATGAAAAACCTATAGATGAATATACCTCATGAAAATCAATCCAAAATTCCTTAGTCAATCAAATCTATTAATGTGTAAAAAGAATCATACATTAATTACACCAAGTAGGATTTACTCCAGTTATGTAAGTCTGGTCCAATATTTGAAATGCAGTCAATTTCACCAACCATGTCAAAAGGTGAAACAGAAAATATGATTATATCAACAGATGAAGAAAAAACATTTGACAAAATCCAGTATCTAATTATCATAAAAACTCTCAGCCAAACAGGAATTGAGGAGAAACTTTATCACTTGATAAAGAATATCTACAAAAATATACAGCTAACATCATAATGAATGGAGGGAAACGAGATTCTTTGTCATTAAGATAAAGAACAAGGCAAGGATGGTCCCTCATCACTCCAATTTAAGATGGTACTGGAAGCCCTAGAATAGTGTAAAAAGGCAAGAAAAAGAACTAAACTGCACACAAATTGGGGAGGAAGAAATAAAACTGCCTTTTTTTAGATGACATACTTGTCTACGCAGAAAATTCCAAACATTAGAGAGAAAACTTCCTGGAACTAATAATCAAGGATTAAAAAAAGTCATGGGATACAAGGTTATTATACAAATGTCAGTTGCTTGCCTATATATCAACAAGGGACAATTGGAATTTGAAATTTAAAAATAACTTCATTTAAAATAACACCAAAACATGAAATAGTTATAAGTATCACAAATTATGTATGGGATCTATATGGGGAAAATGACAAAATTCTGACAAATTAAAGAAGATCTGCAGATTCAATGCAAGCCTTATCAAACTACCAATGGCATTTTTCACAGAATGAGAACAAAAAAATTCACAATTTGTATGGAAACACAAAAGACCCCAAACAGCCAAAGCAATCTTGAGAGAGAAAAACGGAGCTGGAGGAGTCATACTCCCAGACTTCAGACTATACTAAAAAGCTACAGTAACCAAGGCAGTATGGTACTGGCACAAAAACAGAAATATAGATCAATGGAACAGGATAGAAAGCCCAGAGATAAACCCATGCACATATGGTCATCTTATCTTTGACAAGGGAGGCAAGAATATACAATGGAGAAAAGACAGTCCTCCCAATGGGAGAAAGATTTGCAAGCAAAGCAACTGACAAAGGATTAATCTCTAAAATATACAAGCAGCTCATGCAGCTCAATAGAAAAAAAACAAACAACCCAATCTAAAAATGGGTGGAAGGCCTAAATAGATGTTTCTCCAAAGAAGATATACAGATTACCAACAAACACGTGAAAGGATACTCAACATCACTAATCATTAGAAAAATACAAATCAAAACTACAATGAGGTATCACCTCACACCACTCAGAATGACCATCATCAAAAAATCTACAGACAATAAATGCTGGAGAGAGCATGGAGAAAAGGGAACCCTCTTGCACTGTTGCTGGGAATGTAAATTGATACAGCCACTATGGAGAACAGTATGGAGGTTCCTTAAAAATCTAAAAATAGAACTACAGTATGACCCAGCAATCCCAATACTGGGAATATACCCTGAGAAAACCATAATTCAAAAAGAGTCATGTACCACAATGTTAATTGCAGCTCTATTTACAATAGCCAGGGCATGGAAGCAACCTAAATGTCCATCGACAGATGAATGGATAAAGAAGATGTGGCACATATATACAATGGAATATTAGCCATAAAGGCAACGAAATTGAGTTATTTGTAGTGAGGCTGGTGGACCTAGAGTCTGTCATACAGAGTGAAGTAAGTCAGAAAGAGAAAAACAAATACTGTGTGCTAACACATATATATGGAATCTAAGAAAAAAAATAGTTCTGAAGAACCTAGGGGCAGGGCAGAAATAAAGATGCAGATGTAGAGAATGGACTTGAGGACACAGGGAGGGGGAATAGTAAGCTGGGATGAAGTGAGAGAGTGGCATGGACATATATACACTACCAAATGTAAAATAGATAGCTAGTGGGAAGCAGCCACATAGCACAGGGAGATCAGCTCAGTGCTTTGTGACCACCTAGAGGAGTGGGATAGGGAGGGTGAGAGGGAGACTCAAGCGGGAGTGGATATGTGGATATAGGTATATGTATAGCTGATTCACTTTGTTATACAGCAGAAACTAACACAACAATGTAAAGCAATTATACTCCAATAAAGATGTTAAAAAATCTACATAAATGGAAGATATCCTGTGTTCATAGATTAGAATAGTTAATATTAGTAATTTGTTAATTTTTCCTAATTTAAACTACAGATTCAATGCAATCAATCCCAAATAAAATCTTCAAAACCTATTTTGAAGCTACTGACATACTGATTCTAAAGTTTATATGGAAAGACAAATGACCTGGAAGAGCCAGCATAATACTGAAGAAGAACAAATTTGAAGGATTTACCCATTTTGTAAACTTCCTTTAAAGCTACAGTAATTAACCAGCATGATAATGGAGGAAGAATAGACTCGTAGATAAATGCAACAAGACTGAGAGCCCTGAATTAGACCCACACGCATATTAACAATGGAAGAAGGACAGTTGAATGGAGAAAGGATCTTCTTTTCATCAAGTGGTGCTGACAAAATTGGGCATCTATATGCCAAAAAAAAAAAGAACCTATACACAGACCTTACCATGCTCACAAAAATTAACTAAAAATCAGTCATAGACCTAAATGTAAAATGCAAAACTCTGAAAGTTCTGGTAGAAAAAGTTATAGAGAATCTAAGTGACCTTGGGTTTGGCAATACGATTTTAGCTACAACACCAAAAGCACAATCCAATGAAGAAAAGTGATTGTTGTATTTTATTAAAATTACAAACTTCTGCTCTCTGAACGACCCTGTTAAGAGAATAAAAAGACAAGAAACAGGGAGAAAGTATTTCGTAAAGACGTATCTAATAAATGACTTGTGTCCAAAATATATAAAACATCCTGAAAATTCAACAGTAAGAAAGTGAACCAATTGAAAAGTGAATAAAAACAAATGGTGGGGCAGGAGCTCCCAGCCTCTGTCCCCCACCCCGGCTCTCTGCAGAAACAGCAACTGACTCTCCAGCAACAAAAAATAGCTCTGCAAGAGGGTTAGAGTCCACTTAAGAGGCTGTAGCAAAACTGCGGAGCACAAAACCTGAAAATACCCCCATAAAAAGGTAGGAAGAAGGCTTCCCTGGTGGCGCAGTGGTTGAGAGTCTGCCTGCCGATGCAGGGGACGCGGGTTCGTGCCCCGGTCCGGGAGGATCCCACGTGCCATGGAGCGGCTGGGCCCGTGAGCCATGGCCGCTGAGCCTGCACGTCCGGAGCCTGTGCTCCGCAACGGGGGAGGCCACAACAGTGAGAGGCCCGCGTACCGCGAAAAAAAAAGAAGGTAGGAAGAATAGTTCCACTTTGCCTGCATCATCCCAGGCCCCAGAGCAGCACTGACAAGAGCCTAGAGCGAGCTCCCTAGTCCAGGAGACCCCTGAGGGAAAAAGAGAGCAGAGTGAGTGACCAGCCTCCCCAGACTTTCAGGCCACTCGGCTTTACCCACCTGGATGGCTGGGGAGGTCAGCATAGCTGAGATGTCTGGATATAGCTAAGAACGAAGAGGGGCAGGGGCTACCAGCAACAGTCACACAGCAGGGGTGCCTGTGGTCCCCAGGGGCCTGCCCTGCAGAGGAGCCCAGAAGTCTTCAACGCTGAGAACCTCATAGCCTTGGGGATGCCAGCAGATTTCACCATTGAGGACCCTGCAGTGCTCACCACCTTGGACCCCAGTGGCTGCTACACAGAGGACTATCACAACTAAAACCAATAGCCAGCAAACCATCGTGGCCCCCGTGAGGTCCTGCAGGATTCTGCATTTGCAGACTCCAGCTGCCCGGCTCCATCCCCCGCTGCAGCCACAGCTGTGCACACCACCAACTCCTGCCCCTGCAGCTGCCTGTGTGTTCCCAGTTGACCCCAGCCCCTGCCGCTGATCCCGGCACTCACCACCTGCCCATGTCTGCAGCCAAGCATGTGCCCACCACGGGCACTGGTTGCCATGGCTGCCTTCCCCGGTCCCCTGCTACTGGACCCAGAGGCGTCCCTGTGTCCCCCAGTGGTTCTCGCTGCCACTGTGGACCCCACAGCTCTCACCGCCAAGGAGCACACAGCTGCCATGGTTTTGGACCCCCGTTTCCTGAGCCCACGAGACACTGTGCCCCCAACCCCACTCCTGGAGCCACTACACGCATGCACATCCAGGGTCCTGAGCCACTAGACCCAGGGCCGCAGCTCGCTCCCGGGTGCCCAAGCAAGGGGGCAGGGGCAGGTCTAGTAATAAGGGGCAGGTCTTATTGATGCCAAATCCATAAAGTCCAGGAGAGGTGACTTCTTCTTCAAGTGGAAACAATCAACAAAATGAAAAGGCAGCTTGTGGAATGAGAGAAAATATTTACAAACCACGTATCTGATAATACACAGGGAACTCATACAACTCAATAGCAAAGAAACAAACTACACATTTAAAAAAATGGGCAAAAGACCGGAATAGACAATCTTCCAAAAAAGGTACACAAATGGCCTACAGGTACATGAAAAGGTGCTCAGCATCACTAATCATCAGGAAAATAGAAATCAAAAGCATAATAAGATACGACCTCACACCCGTTGGAATGACTATTATCAAAAAGACAAGAGTTGACAAGTGCTGGCGAGGATGTGGAGAAAAGGGAACCTCTGTACGCTGTTGGCAGGAATGTAAAATGGTGCAACCAGCATGGAGAACAGTATGGAGGTTCATCAAAAAATGAAAAATGAAGCTGTTATATCATCCGGTAATCCCACTTCTGGGTATGTATCCAGAGTCACATCTGGACATTCAGCAGTTCACGTCCTGATTTACACAGAGAACTCGGCTTCAGGAACCTGGGTGTCAGAGCACATCTTCAGAAAGCGGTACAGAGGGTTTCTGGAACATGTGTTTTGGGTCCATTTTTGATCATGAAGGAAACGTTGAAACCTTCTGGAAAAATGGAAATTACCACCTTTGTCACTATGCTCTGAAAAGAGCAAAATGAGACTCTTGGTGACATGTTATTAAACACAGACTTCACCAGACTTAAGGTGCCAGGTGACTGACACTTTTCAAGACGGGATCCAAAATTCATTTTGCCTTCAATTAAGATAAACCCAGTCTTGATGTCTACTTGTAATTATGTCTTGAAGGATTCTCTAAACTTGAACTTTTCAGTTTGAGATCTAACTGATAATTTCTGAAACTGTACTATAAATGAAGAACTACTTTTTTTTTTTGATATATGGTCAACTTTTATTTATAAAGAGAAAATACGCTTAACATCATATACCCTAAGCACCGAGGTCTCTTGATCTGCAGGCCCTGGATAGGAGGCTCTGTTTTCTTATCTGGGCTAGTCACTGCTCCATGCATCGCTTGAAATTATTCTTCCTGTCTCCCATCTTGACCTCTTCTGGTTCATTGTTCACCCTTCAGCCAGAGAGAACGTTTTAAAATGAACTTAATTACGTCACTTCCATTTGTAAAACCTTCCATGCCTTTCCAGTGCCCGCAGGCTAAAGTCCAAACGTGTTATTGTGACCTGTGACTGTGACATAGACTTGCTCTCCTTACCAGTTTCATCTCTGGCTGCTTTGCATGATGTGTATGTGTGTAAATGTACATGCCTATGTATAGGTTTATGTATACAGAATCACATATACAGTGTATTATGTATGCCATCAAACCCTAAGAAACGTGTGTAAGATCCTGACGTGCAGTCTCTTAACACCCATACGTGCTTCTACTTCCTCACATAACAGTTCTGACCCATCCTTGGATGCTTCTTCCTCCAAGAAGCCTTCCTTGATAGCAAAGTCAATACTAGATATACCTGCAGTATTTTAGCATTTTATTTTTCTTGCTCAATATCTCATGCTCCTGGTATGAGCGTTGTCTTTTGTTTGTTTTTTTAAGGGCCGGTTACCTCCAATACGAACCACTGTGATTAGTACATTCATTCATTCATTTATATTCAAATATTTAGAAAGTACCTACCAGGCCCTATTCTTCAAGTGTTCAGAGACCAGCAACCAGGTGCTTGGGACAGAAAACAATTCCTGCTCTCCTGAAGTTTTTTCCCTTTTCGGAGTAGGCAAGAAAAACTGAGCAAATGTAAGAAATAAATGAATTAAATAGCATTTCAGAAGGTGATGTGTGCTTGGAGAATAGGGATATAGCCGGATAAGCGAGATTGACAGAGAAGGAGTAGATAACACTTGAGATTCCCAAGCCAAGACTTGAAGGCAAATAAAAAGAGAGTTAGCCATCAGGATTGTGGGGAAAGCACCTCCCCAGCCAAGGTCTTACAGTGGGAAAGTGTCTGGGATATCATAGGAAAAGCAGGAAGGCTCGTGTGGCTGGTGCAGAGTGGGGGATGGGTAGGAGGTCACAGAGGATAGAGGACACGGTGTAAGGATCTGCCTTGCCCATTGTGGGGTCCTGCCTTCACTCCTATGAGCTGGGGGGTTGTGACCTCATCTGACCAATGCTTTTCTCTCCTTCTTCCCTTGGATACAATGCCCAGGGTGGGACCAATCAGAGCCTGTGGCGAGTTTAATATAAACACTGTCCAGTATGTAAGGGATATAGAAGGGTTACTTTCTTTCTTTCTTTCTTTCTTTTAAGGATAATGTTATGGTACACGAGTCATATCTTAGTAGATTTTTAAAATTTATTTTTATTTATTTATTTTGGCCATACGGCATGGCTTGTGGGATCTTAGTTCCCCAACCAGGGATTGAACCCTGGCCCTCTGCAGTGAGAGCTCAGAGTTCTAACCGTTGGACTGCCAGGGAATCCACAAAGGGTTACTTTCTTTACTGTGAGATTCTTACTTGTGAAAGAATTGTAAGGCCAGAGTAGCCTATGGCTGTATTCTCTTCCACATGTCAAGAATTTGTGTAAGAATAAAGTCAGTGTAGAGGAAAACAGTTCCATGAGAGAGTCAAGGAAAAATCCCCATTGCATCGTTTGAGATCTTACATCAAGCAATGGCTGAAGCCAGCTCATACCTTGACGATTAAGGTAAAATTCACTTGTTAGAGTTAAATTTTCATCACGTGCAAACTAGCTTTCTCACTAGTGCACCTTTCAGTAGTAGCGCACTACTGCTATCTCAGGCACTGACACTGTCCGTAACTCAGGCCCTGATACTACGCCCAACTCAGCCGCCGATACAATACCTAATGCAGACACCAATGCTACTGCTATCTCAGGCCCTGACACTGTCCCTATCTAAGGCCCTCACACAACTCCTAACTCAGGCCCTGACACTGTCCGTAACTAAGGCTGTGACACTGCTCCCAACTCAGGCCCTGACACTGTCCCTAACTCAGGCCCTGACACTGTCCCTAACTAAGGGACAGAGGTCACCTTCTAATTTATTTTCAGGAAAATTCATTCTGGGGGCAGACAGCATTGACAGACACGGTACCGGCTTCAGCAGTTACCGACTAGTGACCCATCTTATTAAATCCGTAGCCTTGCTCACGTTACATTCTTTCCAACCATGGGAAGTAAATCACAGACATCATAGGATTTCATCTGTAAGGGTATCAGTGTGTCTCCAAACAATTAGAACTCTTTTTTAAAAACATAATCACAAAGTAGAATTCCTACGTCCAGAGTTTAGCTGAGCTACTCCATGGCATCGATGCCTCAGCATCCAGTTTGTTTGGCCACGTGGCCTTCAGGGGCCTTGAATTGACCTGAGCCCCTCTCTTCAGCACATGCCCTGGATAACAGCCCTTAGAGTCACAAGCAAATGTCAGTTCCTGAGGCGACTTCTCCAATGGTTCTTATGATCAACCGTCTAACCTCCACCCAAGACCTATCCCTGTGAGCCCCTTAGATAAGACCCCACAGAGCTTACCCCAAACCCAAAGGAACCCCAAAGCACTGGACTCACAGGCCCTAACAAAAGCACATGCCCCAGGTTCTGCCAGGCTTTCCCTGCCTGGGCCCTTGACCTCTACCTTGACCTCCCTGCAGGGCCCCAGGAGGCCGGACACTGCCTCCAGGACTTGTGAGTAATAAACTTCTATCTGTCAGTTTCTCTTGTGGTCTTTTGCTGAGCCATGGCTCCTCAGCCAGCACCCTGTGTTCCACTTAAATGTTAATTTAACCAAGTCATAACAACATAAAATAACAATACGAATTTTGATAGGTTGCAGACATTGAACAGACAGACTGTTTTAGGCAAGAAGGCTGGCTGCAACACGACGCCTCTCCGGCTTGAGCTCCTAAATCATGGATATTTCCCCTTTGTTCAGATTTCTTTCTGTGCTGAGATTATCTGGTGTTATTGATTTCTAGCTTCATTAAAAGTATAAAGTAAAGAAAAGAAACTTCGTGATATTGATTAAAGAAAGGAGAGGACTACAAGGTAATTCTAACTAGGTGATTTAACACCCTCTGTATTGAATGTTAGCTACTCCCTTAGAGATGTTGTAGTGTTTGCACAAATCCCAGCCAAAGAGGTTGACCAGAACAATCATTTAGAAAGTATTCTTTGTAACATTTTCCTGTTACTTCCTGTGGTTCCTCCTGCTTGAAGCCTCAGAGTATTTGTAATCAGCAATGCTTTACAAATTGCTCTGGGGAATTATTACCTTGAGATGAACAAAAACCAGAAAGGCAGTCATTAAAATCCACCAAAAGTTTCCCACTGACTACAGGGAATAACTCGATACATACGTAGGATGTGATAACAAGGCCAGTCCCCTGCCACATTCTTCCGCTGAAGCCTCTGGTTCATTGATCTTTATATCCCTAGACAGCAAAGTGCATAGTAAATGCGCAATAACTTTTGAAGGAAGAGGAATGTTAGTTAGAAGCCTATCAGTTTCAAGTTCTCTCCTGAATTGCAATCATAAGGTCCAGGGAACAGTGTTTACTAAGATAAGTTTCCCAAGACAATTGTTATAAGCAGTTGGGCAATAACTTTTTTCTGCAACCCTCAAGGGTATTTCAGCACAACAGCTGACATAGCTGGGACTTGATAAACAGGCCTGACAACACGTAAACCCCCTTGATGGCCTGTTTTTCCCTCCAGAGAGTGGGGCCAGCATGGCATTGTTCTCAGAGATGCTCTGTCTGGTGAGAGCTGGTGGGGCACCTCCACCCAGCGTACCACGATGAACTCCTGCTGAGACATTTAAGGACTCTATGCTGAGGATATTTATTGACAAATTTCTTCAGAAAATTCTTATCTTTATTCTTCTTCAGGTAATGGTCTCAATCAACCTGCTTTTCATTCTCATCACTCCATTCTTTAAGGAGGAAAATTAATTAAATTTAAATTTGTTCCAGAGAAAGAAGTTAAATACCAAGAAATATCATTTTTCTTTTCACTGAAGGGTATGCTTAAGAGGACCACAGACCAGGATAATATATACGATTTTTTTGCTCCCCAAGAACCAAGTTTCACCTCAACCTCATTCCTGTTCTAAAAGCATGCTTTCTAAGTAATGTGTCTTTCTCTGCTTTCTTCAATATTTTCTTTGCCTTTGGCTTTTTAAAAGAATATTTTTAATTTAAAAATTTTAATAGTGATAAAAAAACATGTAACATAAAATTTACCATCTTAACCATATTTAACTGTACAATTCGGTAGTGTTGAATTTCATGTTATCCTCGGGCAGATGGATGCCAATCTTCTGTGTCTTCCCAATTTTAGTATATATGCTGCTGACCTGTGCATGTCACATTTGCTGTCTGAATCTTTTGCCTGAGTATGTGTGGGTGTGTGTGTGTTTGATATCCTAAAAATTCTTGGACTCAGAGTTTATGGCAGTCCATAATTTTGGAAAATTCTTGGCCATAATTTTTGAATTAGTTCTTCTGTCTTTGATCTCTCTTTCGTCACCTACTGATTTCAATTATACAAATGTTATTTCATTTGCTAAATTCCCTCAACTCTTAAATGTTCTGATCTTGGTGGGGGGAGAGGAAGGAGAGGTTTCTACTTTTTATTTCTTTTTGCATTTCAGATTGTCCTGTTTCCAGTGTGACTGATTCTTTGCTTGGGTCTACTGATGAGCCCATGAAATGTATCCTTCTTTTCTATTCCTGTGTTTTTGGTTTCTAGCAATTTTTAAAAAATTTTATTTTACAAGTGCGCTATAATCTCAACTTGAGAGAGAAATTCAAGTTAACTGAAACTCAGTTTACTCTCGTGGGAACAGTTAGGCTGAACTATGAGGAGGGACCAAATTCAAGCTCTTAATAGTGACCTAGATGGATTCTAAAATAAACCAAAACAGCTAATATTAGAATTTGGAGAAAAAATATTTGTTCTATTTCTTTTTTTTTTTTGGTAACATCTTTATCGGAATATGATTGTTTTACAATGGTGTGTTAGTTTCTGCTTTATAACAAAGTGAATCAGTTATACATATACATATGTTCCCATATCTCTTCCCTCTTGCGTCTCCCTCCCTCCCACCTCCCTATCCCACCCCTCCAGGTGGTCACAAAGCATGGAGCTGATCTCCCTGTGCTATGCGGCTGCTTCCCACTAGCTATTTTACATTTGCTAGTGTATATATGTCCATGCCACTCTCTCACTTTGTCACAACTTCCCCTTCCCCCTCCCCATATCCTCAAGTCCATTCTCTAGTAGGTATGTGTCTTTATTCCCGTCTTACCCCTAGCTTCTTCATAACTATTTTTGTTGTTTTTGTTCTTAGATTCCATATATATGTGTTATCATATGGTTTTTGTTTTTCTCTTTCTGACTTACTTCACTCTGTATGACAGACTCTAGATCCATCCATCTCACTACAAATAACTCAGTCTTGTTTCTTTCTATGGCTGAGTAATATTCCATTGTATATATGTGCCACATCTTCTTTATCCATTCATCAGATGATGGACACTTAGGTTGCTTCTATCTCCTGGCTATTGTAAATAGAGCTGCAATGAACGTTTTGGTACATGACTCCGTTTTTTTTTGCGGTACGCGGGCCTCTCACCATTGTGGCCTCCCCCACTGTGGAGCATAGTCTCTGGACGTGCAGGCTCAGCGGCCATGGCTCACAGGCCCAGCTGCTCCATGGCATGTGGGATCCTCCCGGACCAGGGCATGAACCCGCATCCCCTGCATCGGCAGGCGGACTCTCAACCACTGTGCCACCAGGGAAGCCCAACATGACTCTTTTTGAATTATGGTTTTCTCAGGGTATATGCCCAGTAGTGGGATTGCTGGGTCATATGGTAGCTCGATTTGTAGTTTTTTAAGGAACCTCCATACTGTTCTCCATAGTGGCTGTACCAATTCACATTCCCACCAGCAGTGCAAGAGTGTCCCCTTTTCTCCACACCCTCTCCAGCATTTATTGTTTCTAGATTTTTTGATGATGGCCATTCTGACTGTTGTGAGATGGTACCTCATCGTAGTTTTGATTTGCATTTCTCTAATGATTAGTGATGTTGAACATTCTTTCATGTGTTTGTTGGCAATCTGTATATCTTCCTTGGAGAAATGTCTATTTAGGTCTTCTGCCTATTTTTGGATTGGGTTGCTTGTTTTTATTGAGCTGCATGAGCTGCTTGTAAATTTTGGAGATTAATGGACAGGTACATGTAAAAGTATGAGATTAGAACACTCCCTAACACCATACAGAAAAATAATCTCAAAAGGGATTAAAGACCTAAATGTAAGGCCAGAAACTATCAAACTCTTAGAGGAAAACATAGGCAGAACACTCTATGACATAAATCACAGCAAGATCCTTTTTGACCCACCTCCTACAGAAATGGAAATAAAAACAAAAATAAACAAATGGGACCTAATGAAACTTCAAAGCTTTTGCACAGCAAAGGAAACCATAAACTAGACCAAAAGACAACCCTCAGAATGGGAGAAAATATTTGCAAATGAAGTAACTGACAAAGGATTCATCTCCAAAATTTACTAGCATTTTCAATTGATCCTTTCTTGCAGTTTTTATCTCTCTGGTGAAGTTTCCAATCTGATCTTACATATTGTTTATTGTTTCCACTAGAGCTATATTTATCAACCTTGGCACTGATGATATTTTGGACTGGGTAACTTTTTATTGTCAGGGACTGTCCCGTGGGTTATAGGATATTTAGCAGCATCTCTGACCTCTACGCTCTAGATGCCAGTAGCACTCTTCAGACAAGACAATCAAAACCTCTGCAGACATTGTCAGATGTCCCCTGGGGGCAGTACCTCCCCTCCCCAGCTGAGAATTTTTGCATTGGAAGCTTTACCATATCAATCATAGTTATTTTAAATCCCCTGCCCCTTAGTTTCTTCAGACTGTGGGTTTTTCTTGCCTTTTTGTATGCATCATAATTTTTCATTGAAAACCAGAACGGTAAAAGCAGGAGATATCGAGATAAATGTTTTTATGCTTGAAGATGGGTGCATTTCTCCTTCTGTTAGGCCTGAGTATAGGTATGTATTAATGTTAATCTCATCAGGTACTGAGTAGATTTTTAGGTTTGCTGTTGCACCATCTCATGACGGCTTCCTTGCTTACCTTCATTTGTTCCCCTTTTGCTGCTTCCTAGGGAGTCTGTCCCTGGCAGGACCCCATCTTTGTTCCACTGCTGCTTTTATTCAGGGCTGTTCAGCATCTGGGGGTGGGGTGGGGCACACTGAAGCTCTCTCTGTTGTTCTAGTTGAACATCAGTCTTCAGCCTTGTGAAGCGTGTGTTCCTGCCCTTCCTCTAGGTGTGATGCTGGGTCTGACGTGCATGCCTTTCTGCACTGCCCTCGGGATCAGAGCTTGTTTTCTGTCCCTGTTTGTCTCCAGCTGTAGTTGTTTCCACCAGTGTGCTCAGATACTGTTTTGATGCCCTACCCCCTGAAGATTAATACTTGTCCCTGAGACGGGGTACAGGAGATGGTCTGGGGAGCTGACAGTGGTGACCCCATTCCTCTCCAATGACTGCAACAGGGTTCCATCACCCCACTGATCTGGATGATCTTCTCCCTGCAGATTCAGTCTTTTCTCCCACAGAGGACACAAGTTAAGGAAAAGTTCTGGCCATGGCTATGGGTCCCTCCCATGGCCTGCACAGTGGGAGAGCTTTCTGACGAATCTCCCCATCTTCCCTGTGAGTTTTGGTGGAAGTCCTGGAGGAAGAACCTCCAGGAGGTTGCAAATCCCATACATCTGAGACACCCCTACCCTGGATCACGTTCACTGAAAAATGGGGTTCCCATTGACGTATCAAGGGTTTGGTGGCACTTACTCCAGTAAACAAATGCTTGGTGCTTGTTTTTCTCTGCAAATACATGTGCTTCCCTAGATTTCAGGTTAGTTGTTTTCCCTAAGACCTCAGTTATCTGATTGGTTCAAGGAAAGTCACTGATATAAGGTTTTCTAGGATTTTTCTTGTTATGAGCATGGGATTAACACCTTTTCTAATTGTCTACATCTCCAAGGTGAAACTAGAGATCTAATCATTACTTTTGAAGAATATTTTCAGTAGCAATTGGACTCTGGGTTAACATTTTTTTCCTCCTTTAACAGTGTAAATGTTATTTTTTCTTTTTCTATTGTCTTCTGGCTTGCACTGTTTTAGACAAAAAAAATCTGATCATGATTCATACCTTTGTTCCTCTTGTGTATAACGTGTCTGTTTTCTTTCTGGCTTCTTTTATAGTTTTCTCTTTATCACTGGATCCCAGGAATTTGTCCATGATGTCCTCGTGGTTTTATTTTATGGTGCCTGAAGTTCACTGGGTTTCTTGGATCATCCAGTTTGGAAAATCTGTGGCCATTATTACTTCAAATAATTTTTCTGCCCCACTCTTCTATTCCCCCCTCATATTCTATTTATATGTATTACAGTTAATATTATCTCACAGTTCATTCATTGTCCTTCTTTTCCATTTCTCCATGTTTCTATTTGGAGAGTGTGTCTTCAAGTATACAAATCTGTGAAGCATTCATTTTAGGTAGTGGATCGTTTAGCTCTAGAATTAACCTTTGACTCTTTTAAGATATCTTCCAACTGTCCTATTTATGTTCATGGTTCTCTTCCAATCTTTAAATGTAATTTTAATAGCTGTTAAGCTCCCTTGTCTATTAATTCCATCATGTCTGCCATTTTTGTGCCCATTTCTGTTGAGTTGTATTTCTCCTACTTATGGTTATGTTCTCCTGCTTCTTTGCAGAGCTAATAGTATTCCACTGTTGGTTGGTCATCTTACATCCTAACATTCTAATTCTTCAGTGTTTGGATCTTTTTCATTCAAGTGCTAATTTATTGTAAATCAGCTTTAGAGTTCCAAGGCTTTAAAAAAATTAATTGGTTCTCAGTAGCATTTAGTCCAGGGCTAAATTAAACTTATTCTGAGGGTACAGACTTTCTGGGATCTTTTCTGAAGATTTCTGAAGATTTACCAAGGTGTTCAACAAGGTGTCTCCATTCTGGCTCCTTGGAACTCGAACATCGTCTTGTGCAAACTTTGATAGCTTCTCAGTTCCCAAGTCCTCCGTAGTTGTTCCTTCTCTGGTACTTTTTTCTTTCCTGACCTGTTCATACACAGCTGAATACTAAAAGAGACATGTGCAGAATTCTAAAGTCTGTGGCAAATCCCAGCTACCTCAGGAGCTCCAAACTCTGATCTGGTGGCTCAGCTCAGAAAACTCACTGAGTCCTCTCTGGGCTCTCCTTCTTGCGCTGCCATCTGGAAAGTTTCTGCAGACAGAGCTGAGGCAATCATGATACCACACCCTCTATTCCCTTTCAGGGGTTGCAGTCCTGCACTGTGTCTTAGTTAATATCTGAAAACAGTTATTTCATATATTTTGTCTAGTTTTCTAGGGTCTTATGGTGAAAATACTTGCCTGTTAAAATGTATTCAACAGTGTCCATATAGAAAGTGCTTGTTTGCCTAAGGCAATGCATCTGTTTGCCTGATGCTCTGCTTCCTACTGACTTGCAAGCTTATTCAGATGGAAACTAGTCTATTAGTTACAAAGGGTCAATTTAGTCTTCAGATCACAACTTCCATAAGTTCAACATCAGCTACACTTTATCAGTTTTATGTCTACTGTTAGCATCCTTTCTTAATTGCTTTGGCTTTATCTAGCTTTCTATCAGCAAGAATTTTAGGTAGCATTGCAGTTTTCTGTTATGAAAATAGAGGAGGAAATTATACTTGTGATAACTCTCTATCTTCCCCTATAGGTCTGTGTTGACCTTCCTGGGAGGACCTTTATAACTCCCTATTAAAGCACACAATTTCTCAGAACTTCTTGTTTTGTTTGTCTGATTCTTTTCCATGTTCGAAGCCAGACAAGATATCAGGTCACCTGATGAATTTTGCAGAGCAGAGGGCAGAGAAGTGGCTCTTCTGAACCAAATTCAGAATGCTTGGAGTTGAGGAGTAAATATAAAAATTATGCTGATCGTTGAGAAAAATAAAGCATGAACAAAATAGTTTGATGAGCAAGGAAAAGCCACTGCACAGTGAGTATGGCACATAGATAATAATCAAGAATTATTTGTTAAGTGATGTAAGGAAGGAAGGAACTAATGAATCTGGCACAGGGAGGTAAATGTGGATGAGAAGCTCAGAAGAGACAATCTTAGGAAGTAGACGCTTAGGTGGGTAAAGAGATGATGGTCTAATTCCAGAGATGTGGAGCCAATTTACTCATAGTTGTGGAACTGCAAACACTAGTTCACATGTAGCGCTTAAGCCATAAGTGGTATATAGTTCAGTGCTATAACATTTTTCAAACACTGGATGCTAATTGCTTTACTAAGTGTAGTACATATTGTGTATTTAAGTCTTAGGAATTTTAATCATTATTATTTCCATTATTATTTTTATTCTCTTCATTCCTTTTTTGCCGTTTCATAATACCCCATTGTGTGGATTCATCTGTTATTCACCTAGTCCCCCATTAATGGATATTGGGCATGTTTCCAGTCTTTTGCCCCTACATATAGTGTTTCATAGAAGAAAACTTATGCAAACAGTATCTTATATATTTACCAGTTTGCCTTTGAAGTACATATCCAGAAGGGGGAGACTCTCTCAATAAAAATGTGATTCACATTTAGCTTTGCTAGATAGTGCCACATTCTTTTCTGTAAGGTTAATATTTTCTATGAGGATACATGTATAATATAATACATGGTTTAAGAACATGACTAGCATCTCAGAAGCCCTGTTCAGGAAACTCCTCCACCCCAAAATGACTATTATGTTGATGTCTGTAACTCTGATTTTGATTTATCTGTTCTTATACCACTACATGTATAAATAAATCAGAAAATACTCTTTTACTAACAGTTTTTGCTGTTGTTAGTATTTGTTTTTGTGGAGATTTATCTTTGAATTCAAATGTAATAACAGTTTGTTATTATCATTTCCATATAGCAGTCAATTGTGCGAAAGAATAATAGTTTATTTATCCTATAATAGGTAATCAAGTTTTTATATCATTTTTGCCTGTTACAAAGATTGTTGCTATGATAATCTCGTGTCTTTTCCTGAACATATGTACACATCTGCACAAGTTTTCATGAACATCTGGCATTAACTTAAAAATTACCAGATATTCTAAGATAGAGGACTATATGATCAAAATGTAGAAAAAACAAGAACTGTGTAAAAACAAATACACAGGTTATTCAGGTATTATAGTTATGAGAAAATGATCTAAAAAGGCTATGGTTACAAAATAAGTAAAGTAAAAAAATTAATAAAATATCTGAAAAAATGGAGAATTTTATCTTTTATCATATACCTGGAAAAAAATATATATATATAATCATTGAACTGAAAAAACTATTCTACCAATAATTAAGAACTCAAGATGGGTTTATCAGCAAACTAAATGCAGTAAAAAAGAGGATTACTAAAGTGGAAAACAGACCAATCAAAACTATCCAGGCAAAACACAGAGACAAAAAAAGTGAAAAGAATGCTGTATACTGAAATCAATAACAAAAAAATATGACTCCCATTAGCGCTTGAATTCAGCACTGTACGGGAAGTTCTAACATAAGTGATAAGAAAAGAGAAGAAGTAGGATGTTAAAGGCTTCGGAAAGAAAGAAAAACAAGCCCTGTCATATATGAGATGACATAATTCAATACAGAGAAAATCTAAAATAATCAAATAAACAATCAGGTTTATAAAAAAATTTAGCAAAGTTGCTGGATATAATATCAACATAAAATTTTTACGATTTTCGTGTACTAACAACAAATAAAAATGAACTAAGAAAATCACAATAGTTTGGGGGAATAACAAAGCTAGGAATAAATGTAATAAAAGTTATATGAAACTCATACCCCCAAAACTTAAATGTAACTGAGAGAAATTTAATATCATAAATAAATGAATGTGCATCACATTTCAATAACTAAAACCTTAAAAATGTAGATAACGAAAATTTTCCTAAAACTGATTTATAGAATGCAACTAATCCCAGACAAAATCCCAGGAAATTTTTTCCTGCAGAATCGTACAAGGTAATTTAAGAATGCATGGGAATTCACAGGGCTCAAAATAGCCAAGACAACCTTGAAGACACAGAAACTTACTGTATTACATATTTTTAAAATTTAAATGTGGTAAAAAAAAAACCCAACATATAATTTACCATCTTAATCATTTTAAGCATACAGTTCATTAGCAACTGTGTTACTGTTTCATACATCATTATGAAACAGATCTCCAGAACATTTTCATCTTGAAAATCTGAAGCTCTATATCCATCAGACAACTTTCCTTTTCCCCCTCCCCCAGGCCCTGGTAACCACCATGCTACTATCTGTCTCCACGAATTTGACTACTTTAAATACCTCATATAAGTGGAATCACAGGATTTGTCTTGTTATGACTGGCTTATTTCACTTAACAAATGACCTCAAGTTGTAGCATGAGATAGGAGGATTTCCTTCTTTTCTAAGAATGCAATATTCTATTGTAGATTGTATATATTAATATATCTCATTTATTGTTGTTATGTGCTGAATGAGGATGTTACATAAGATGTGACTTCCCAGTGTAACACTGAATGAAAGTCTTATCTATTAAAAATTTTCTTTGGGCTTCCCTGGTGGTGCAGTGGTTGAGAGTCCGCCTGCCGATGCAGGGGACGCGGGTTCGTGCCCCGGTCCGGGAGGATCCCACGTGCCATGGAGCGGCTGGGTCCGTGAGCCATGGCTGCTGAGCCTGCGCGTCCGGAGCCTGTGCTCCGCAACGGGAGAGGCCACAACAGTGAGAGGCCCACGTACCGCAAAAAAAGAAAAAAAGAAAAAAATATCTTCGACATAGAGATCCTAATCATATAAACCAAACCCAGTGGACCACTGACCCCACGTCCTTTCACTTCTGTATCCTTGACAAGCCTGGTGCCAGCACAGCCTTCTGGCAGGGCATGCATAGAAGCATCATTGGCTGACTTGAGGATATACTTCTGGTTCGTCACAGACTTCTTTCCTTTGCAATGTTCCACCAACGACCAACAATAAATGATAGTCAGGGTCACCTCAGCAAATGAGGAAAAGGGGAAGCTCCCCCTTTTGTGCTTATAAATGAAAGAGAAATGTTGTTTCTTTAACTGCCGTCTAAATGGTGCTGGGCACCGCCATATCCAGCTTCATGGTTCCTGATGCTTCTATCATTTGAAGCTGTTTAAAGTCAATCAATGCAAGATTATGAGTAATGTTTAGAAAAGGAAATAGATTTTCTCAAATGCCTTGTTTTTGTCGACATGAGAGAAATCTGGCCCATGTATACTTAGGAATCTAGTCTGTATCTAAAATATGATTATGATTCTTACTGATTTCCTCCTCTCCTTACTTCCTGTCTATGTCTTCCTTAGTATGATTAATTAATTAATTGCTTTATTAATCAAATACTCCTGACATTCACTTGGGGCTAGGTACCGCACTGCATATACTCCCAGAGAAAACATGGATTAAGGACTTACTCTGTGTTTGTAGGTGGCATTTCTTGAAACCCTCAGCATTGCCCTGAAGGCTATTTTGTCATCTTCACTTTGCAAGAGGGGAAACTGAGACAGGGGGTGGAAATATTTGGCCAGGGTTACATGCACAGTGACTAGCAAAGCTGCGTGTAGAGCGCTAACAGTCTTAGTCCAGAGCCCGAGTCTTGGTTCCAGGGCCCCTCTCTGGCCGGCTGGCATGGACGCTGACAGGTGGCACTGTCCCTTCCCCTCTCGGTGTTGCCAAGTCACTGAAGCCTCAAGGAGCCTGTGCTCCGGCTGAGAAAAGCACAGGACACTATGGGAGGAGCTGGGCGTCCACCTGAATAATGAGAGATTCCCCCACTGGAAGTGAAGCCCCAGTTTTTCTGTGAACCAAGCCCCAAATGTCCTTTATTTCCTGCCCATGTTGGTGTGTCCAGAGCATCTTCACTTCCCAGAACAGGGAGGAGGGAGCAGCGCCCTGCAGACCCGCAGCTGTGTCTCTCCTGGGACAAGAGACCCCCTCTGCCTGGATGCGTGATGCCTCCAGGCCCCAGGTGAGCGCTTATAACTGAGAACAATATCTCACATGTCGGATTTGTACTTTGAACAGGAACTTTGATTAGAAGACACACCGGGCAGATTCATTAGCTATGATGGAAGCAAAATTCCAAATTAAACATCTTTGAGTCTGCTAAAAAAAAAATCTGTTTGCTATGAATACCTTTCCCAAAGGGTCTCCTTGTCTCAAGCTGGCTGGTGCATTAAAAGGACCAAAAAAGCCAGGACATAGGCCCCGAAAGCCCCTTCAATTCCAGATAGGACATCGGGGACTCAGCCATCTGCTCAGTCCTCAGTCCCCAATCCCCTGTGAGCTGGGCTCTTTGCTGTGGTGCTTAGTCCCTAGGAGGTGGCTTCTCTGAGTTGACACGTCTGGGAGGGGCTGGCAGGAGTGGGGTGAAGGGCAGGCTGCCATCAGTCTCCTATTCTCCCCTTCCCAAGCTTCCCTGAGCCCTAGAAAGTTTCCGGGGTGCAGAACCCCGCCCTCTCCAGCTCCCACAGAAACCCACCCCTGATGCTGTTTCTAACATCTGGCTGCTCCCTAGAATCTGGGCCCAGCGGCTAAGCTGGGGAGCACTCGGGTTCAGAGTTACAGAAGCCTGCCGGGGAAGGCTGGTGCCTGGCTGCCCCTGAGCTGTTTGCTCAACTGTGAAGCAGGCAGGTAACCTCAACTGTGTTGTGAGACCCTCGTGGAAGCACAGACACAAAGCCCAGTTACGGGGGAGGGGGGGGCAAACGGACCCTGGTGGGGCTCAGGAGTCTTGTCTCTTCTGGGACCAGTATCTTAGGAGGATGTTCACACTCACCCTGCACCTGCCTGTGCCCATGGCTTGGAGCAGGGGGCGCAGCACATCTCATGGTAACTAAGCTCCACGGCATTTCTCCGGGTCCCTGCACTCACTCACCTCTCCCAGGTCAGGCTGCTCTGTCCCTGGAATGTGTCAGAGGGACAGGTCTGTGTTGACTGCATTTTCCGCTGGTCTCCACCCATGCAATGGTGGAGATGCACATTTTATTCGTGACTGAAAATGGCTGTTTCATTCATACAGCCACGTCTCCTAAGAGCTCCTCACAGAAGTGGTTCATTCTGGGGGGGCCATCAGTTTTAGACCCACATCTTGAAGAGGAGAATTTGTCTCCCAGACCCAAAATACTAGATGTACTTAGTGAACAGAAAAAAGAATCGTCTGATTGCTGTGCATTATGGTTTACCAGAGGATGGTAAACGCCCAGGAGCTGTGGAGTGTCTTTGAAAGGAGATGATTAAATCACAATATTCAATGCCATTATCATTACTATCATTTAACTAAATAATTCATGAGTAAACATGAGTAAATTCAGTAATTTAAGTTGACTTAATAGATTTCTGTGCTTTCTGGGGGAATATGAAAGCATGGCATTGGGAAGAACCTATATTAATAGGCTCAAAGTACAAGCAAATTACATGAGATGAACACTTAATAACATAGATAATAAAAAATTTATAAAATTAGGAGAGATTTTTTGCTACTCGTATATTGGATGTTTAAAATATATTTGTTGAGAAGATGCATAATGAACGCAGATACAGTTTCAAAATAAGAAATTCAGTTGCATATCTACAACACACCACCAACTGGCTTGACTCATTTTTGCTTTATGTTGTTTATTTTGTTTCATCCACTGCCTCTCCCCACCAATAGTTATTTGACCCTCAAAGTATGGATTTAAGAGACAAATTCTTTTTTTCTGAGACATCATATTTTTCTTTGCTACTTACTTGATGAGTAATTACTTGTCAGCTGTATGCCCTTCCCAGCCTTCAGTCACTCCCATGTAAAGCCACAATGCCACTGTTTACCGTCTAAAACTACACATGGTACTGTTGTCTGTTGCTGCTGTTGATACCGTATTACAACTCCTACCCACATCACTGCTGTAACAATCGCTGTATCGGTAAGCATAAAAAGCTCCTGGCACATACGCAGTGCTCACGTGAGCTGTATGGTTTCCATAGAGATGCTACCATAAAATTCTTTAAACTCAGAATTTGGGAAGCGTATGTGTCCACATCAAATTTTATGAATATTATGTGAATTGAGGAAAATGTATCAGCAGGCTACAACTATTATATTTCTAACACATTTAGGTATCACATGTTCCAAAATAATGACATACGTGAAAATATTAGTGCATGAGTCAGTGGACATGTCTCATCTTAAGTCAGATATTTATAGATACGTCCGATTTTTCTGACTTAAATAAATATATTGGATAAAAATCAACTCTGGGTTGATGATACTGTGAACGTAGGACATTTTTTCATCCTTTATACCACACAGCACTGTGATTAACACATAGAATATATGTAATTAGTTGCCAAAAGTTGATGCTATTGTTTCATTAAATTCATAGGTATTCTAATAAAAAAGCTTTATAAGCCATAATTTATATAGAAACTAAAGCACAGAGCTGTCTTTGGTATGTCCAAGTTCACACATCCATCAGAAGAAAACAATGCCCTCCCCCCCAGAGCTGGGGCAGGATTGTGACTATGTTTTAGGGACATTGGCCATCTTGCCCCAGCTCACGTACGTCATCCTGACTGGCTCACATAATGAGCCTAATTAACGGAAGTAACAAACATCTGAGAACTGTCCTTTTTCTAAATTAATTTATTTTTATTGAAGTAGTTTCAGGTGTACAGCAAAGTGATTCAGTTATACATACATATATATTTTTTCAGGTTCTTCTCCCTTATAGGTTATTACAAAATATTGAGTAGAGTTCTCCATACAGGTCTTAATCAGGAGCAAGAGGCCAGGACCCTCACCTCCCAAACTTGACTGATACAGGACTTGCAAAGGCAATGGTCAAAAAGAGTTTCACAGCCCATAACCCAACGCCATCCTGCAGAATCCAAATGTTGAAGAGCTGAAGCGATCAGAAGAGACAATCTTTAAAGAAAGTTGCCAGTGAGCTGGGAACCCCTTGCTCCCATCACCTCCAACTGGAGAGCAGGAAACACATTGCCTGTGTTTTAGGGGACACTGGGGACAGCTGTCAGACTTATGCCTGAAAAATGTACACAGACAAAAGGCTGTTTGAATGGGCCCGCAGGAGCTACATTCTACTATCAGAGAGTCACCAGAACAATCAGAGGATCTATGCTAATTTCACCCACGTGGCAAGGCCGGCCTAGTCTAAGATTTGGTCTGAATAGTCAGTGGACAGAAAGAGGACGATTAACCCATGATTGCATCTATATGTTACTGCTACACTGCCCTGGAGACCAGATAGTTTTGTATCTCTCTGGCCCCTCATTTTATCTTCCCCGGGTAAGGATACTAAATTAAAGATTTAGGATTAAATCCCTTAAATGAAAGGATATTCAGAGAGTCATATCTTATCAGTGATGTAAATTCAGAGGCAGATCACAAATAAGCCTACGTTGGGGCCATTACCCAGCTAGGTTCATTTTGCCGAAGCCAAAACGTTCAGATGCGGAACCTCAAAGGGTGTTTATGCACAAAGCAGCCAAGTGAGGAGAGGGTAGAAACCAATCTCAAACCCACCTCCCCAAAGGGCTCAGGGATTTTATGGGATGATGGATAAAGAAGCAGGGCAGTCTGAGGCATGGGGAGCATGGGGAAAGGTGATTTAAAAAGATATGGTTCCTGAAGGAAATAAAAATATAAATAAGATACGGGAAAAGAATCTGAAAAAGAATATATATATATTTATTTATAACTGACTTACTTTACTGTACACCTGAAACTAACACAACATTGTAAATCAACTATACTTTAATGAAAAATAAATTTTTTTAAAATGTGGGGTCTTTCTTTCTCTCTCTCATCCTGAAGGAGGCAGAAGAGGGACAGGGTTAAAATCTGGGGGCTTTGGGTTTTCTACCTATGTACCTAGGTATTTAGGTTCCAGAGAATCTATTAACCGTCTATCCATTTATGATCTAATTACATTTTTACAGTCTTTTACAATGACTTACATGTGGCAACCTTGGAAGAAGGAGATTTTGGAAAATTTAGTGCATTTTTATAATTCTGAAAAACTTTATTTTGATAATACCATCACTTGGTACATATTATATAATCTTGCATTGTAAATTGAGTCGATGGAAGGATGGGGTTGCCACCAACTGAAATGGGGGAGGGTTACTGGGGGAATGTGTTTGGGAAGAAAAATCAAGATTTCACCTATGAACAGACTGTTTTTGATATGTCTATTTTGTATCCATTGAAAATATTGAGTAATCAGATAGATCTATGAATCCAGGGTAAGGAAAAACACATAGGAGCTGCAGTGAATTATCAACATAAACAGTATTAATTTAATTATGGAAATAAAATATCAATAAAATTTATAGAAAGGTGTTTAATCATCCATATATATCTGAATGAGTTTTTGACATTGAAAAGATGTGCAACTCTCAGAACATTATCAGAACCCAGATGTTCACCTCATGAGCCTTTGGAGTCCTACCACCCTCCCCACAAAGGTAACCACCATCCCAGCTTTTAACACCAGATATGAGATCTGCCTTTGTTTGTGTACTTTCCGTACAGAATAGACTTGTACCTGTCTGGCTGCTTTTGCCCAAAATCATATTTGCTGTAATCTGCATGTTGGAGTTGTAGCTCTTTTATTCTGAATAGTATTCTATTCTAAGACTATAACACAATTTATTTTTCCATTCTATGTTTGATGGACATTTTGGTGATTTCTAACTTTGGATTATTATGACTAATGCTTCTATAAAAATTTAGTTCATGCTTTTTGGTGAACAGATACCCACATATGCATCTTTCATTGGAAATATGGCTAAGAGTAGAATAACTAGAGGTCACAGAATAGGGACATTGTTAACTTGAGGACATACTGCCTGTTTTCCAAAGTGGTTTTACCAATTTACAGTTGTCTGCCTTTTGAAACTCAGCTCTTCTAGTCAGAGTGCAGTGATGCCTCATAATGGTTTTGTTTGCATTCCCTTTATAACATATGACATTGAGAATTTTGTCACCTATCATGGCCATATGGGTATCCTCTTTTTTTGAAGTAAATATGTGATATTGTCCCCATTTTTATTGTATTATCTGCCATCTTCAGATTGATTTGTAAGTATTCTTTATATATTTTTTATGTAAATACATTGTCAGAAGTATTACAATTCTTTTTCTACAACACAATGGCTTACATTTTTCTTAATGGTTTTAATGAACAGAAATTCTGGATTTGAATGTATTCCTGTATATTGTTTTCTTTTATGTAATGACTGGTGCTATATATTTCCTGTATAAGACATTTTTCCCACCTTAATTTCATAGAGACTGTCTTCTATTTCTTCCAAAATTGTTATCGTTTTACCTTTTACTTTTAGACTTATAAGCCACCTGGTATGCTATACTGTAAGAAGCGAGGTAAAATGTCAAAGAGTAATTTATTTTGCTAAAAATATTCACTTAATTCGGCACCATTTAGATATATTTTCTTTCCTAAGCAGCAGAGTGTCACTTTTGTCATGAATCAGATGGGTGTATGTGTGCGGATATCTTTCTCTTCTGGCTCGTGGTCCATTTTCCAGCTTTGCACCAAGAAAAGTGTCTCAATCCCAGCTTTATAACACGCCTTTGTGTTTGTATCTCAATCCTCCAGTTTGGTTTCGATTCCATAGCAGCATTTCTGCTATTCTTGGCTCTTTGCCTTTTCATATGGATGTAGGATTACTTTGTGAATATTGATATTAAAAACTTCTCTCATCTTGTTCAATTTTACAGCTCAAGTTGAACTTGGTGGCATATTTATAATATTCCTTTTTCCAATTCTTAAAAGTCTTACATTTTAAAATCTACTTAGCTCCTTAATTTTTGTGTGGAGGCCTTAGAGATCTTTTTATTAAATCTATTCATAAGTGTATGTAGTTTTCTAATGCTGTTAATACTCTTTAATCAACTACAGATTATAGATCAAGTATAGATAAGTAACAGAATTCAGTTACTTTACTAAATTCACTTAATTTAAAAATTTTGTGGTGAATTTTTTTGGGGGAGATTTTTTTTTTATCCATGATAATGTCACCTGCAAATAATTACAGCTTTATTCTGAAACTTTATTCTTTCACCACTATTTCCTACCTTAATATTGCACCAGCTGACATCCAGTAAAAGGCTGAAAGGAAGTGTTCATAGTAGAACTTTTTCTTTTTCTCCAGTCCAAAAATAAAACTTTCAAAATTTCACCTTGAACAAGATGTTAGTGCCTATATTTTTTATTTCTTTGTAAATACTTCTTAACAGATTAAGAAAGTGTTCATCTATTTCTAATTTTCTGAATTTCATTTCTAGCTTTTTCTTTTTATCAAATGCTTTATTTTGCATCTATTAAGTGGTCATAGTTTTGCCTTATTTTTTAATGTGGTGAACTACCTTGAATTGTTTTTAATATTAAACCAACCTTGGAATATACACCAATTATTCGTGATCTATTTATAGTTTTATACATGGCTGAACCATGGAGAGATCATCTTGGTGCTTTGCAACAACTTAGAGGGGTGGGATAGGGAGGCTGGGAGGGAGGCTCAAGAGGGAGGGGATAGGGAGATATATGTATGCATACGGCTGATTCACTTTGTTGTACAACAGAAACTAACACAGTATTGTGAAGCAATTATACTCCAGTAAAGATCTATTAAAAAATATCATATCTATGATAATGAGAGGCATTTTCCTGATTTTTTCCTTTCTTATAATGTCCTTATCCAGATTTGGTATCAAGGTTACACTAGGTTCTTGAAACAAATCAGGCTTTCTCTACTTTTACATCCTCTTGGAAGAATTTGTAGGTATTCATAAACAAAACTGCCTGAGCATGAAATTTTCTTTGTGGGAAGGTTTTAAATTAGAGACACCAAATCTTTAATAGATACTAACTATTGAAAATTTCCATCTATCCTGCATCCGATGATGATGCGATTTAAGATGTATTATTCTGGTAATGTGGTGAGATTTGAGGTTTATTTGTGGCTCTGCCATAGCCTGGTCAAGCCTGACCTTAACCATGCAGAAAATCATTTGGCGACATTCAACGTTCATTTATAATTAAAAAAAAAAACAAAACTGTAGGAACATGGGAATAAGAGACATTTCTTATCCTGACTTAACAATATAAATCTAGAAGAAAATGCCTACAGTAAATAGCATCATTAATGCTGAATTTTTGAAACATTCCCTTAACTTAAGGCTAAATACAAGGCGCCTGCTCTCATTGTTTGCTCAATATTCTGCTGAAAACCTTAGTGCAATTAGGTATGAAGAAGAAACACATTTATAAGTTTTGAAAACGTAGAAAAAATGTCACTTTTGTCTGTGATATTTAAATTTTGCTTATGATAACAAATATCCCCCCAAGTTTAAAGATCATTATTAAGAGTAAGAAGTGAACTTAGGGAAGTTAGTCGACAAATAGTTCTTAGATAAAACAAATCATTTTTACTAGTAGAGTATAATCTTAAAACACATGTAAAATTTATATGTTTATAACATAAAGTTTACAAAAGAGGAAAAAATTATTTATCAACAAATCTACCAAAACCACACAACTGTTTGTAGAAATTGTAAAATATTATTGAAAGTCATCAGATACACTACTTAATAAAAGCAGAGGTAAACCATGCTCGTTCATAGGGAAACTCGGTATTGTAAATATATCTTGCTTAAAATGAATTTATATGGACAGTTTTTAATCTTTTTGGTCTGTGTAGTCCTTTAACTTCCTAAAAATTATTGAAGACTACAGAGAGCTTTTCCTTGAGTGGATTTGCATCTGTCAACATTGGTCTTCTTAGAAATGGAAGTTTAGACCATTTTAAAGTAGGCATTTTTAGTTCATTTAAAATGACAATAAGAAAATCATTAGACATTGACATAAATAGTGCATAAGATAACTGTTTCCAAAACAAATAATATAGTGAAGAGGGTGACTATATATATATATATATAAAATATTTGGCTTAACAAAAAACAGTTGGATTCTGGTGTCTATCTGTGTAGTCGGTCTGTTGTAACATGGGTATGAGTAGGAAAGGGGAGAAACTTGAGGATCCTCTGAAAAGGTCTTGTGATGTCTAGTGTTCTTGGACTCTACCTTGAGAACTGCTGGGCTCTGTAATCAATGCCATTCTAAAATCCCAAGAAGTTTGCATATCTACGTGTGTGTGTGTGTGTGTGTGTGTGTGTGTGTGTCAGGGCCAATGGTGGTTATTTATAAGCTGAGATTGTTTTGCTGTGTTAGGAGATCAAGGAAGGCCAAGACATTTGTGAGAAAGAACAATGAATGGGGAGCTGACTTCTCCAACAATAATATTTATTGTAAAGCAGTCATACTAAGGGAGACAGTACTGAATGGTATTTTAGTTCCTTCTTGCTGCTATAACAAATTACCTTGAACTCAGTGCCTTACAACAATGCAGATTTATGATCTCATAGCTCTGGGGGACAGAACTCTGAAGTGTTCTCACCTGGCTAGCATCTAGGTGTCTGTGGGGCTACATTCCTTTCTGGAGGTGCTGAGGCAGAATTGCTTTCCCGCGTTTCCAGCTTCCACAGGTCTCCTTGGCTGGTGCCTCCCTCCCAAGTTCAAAGTCAGCAAGGGCCAGTGGAATCTTTCTGAATTCCATCACTCTGACCGAGTTTCATTGTTCACACTTCCTTTTCTGGCTTTGACTCACCTGGCTCAGCCTTTTGCTGAACAGGACCCTTGCAATGAGCCCTGGATAATCCTGGATAATCTCTCCAACTCAATATCTTAATCACTGTTGTAAAACTCACTTTGTGATATAAGAAATTCACCTGTTCTGGGGATAAGGATGCAGACATCTTTGGGGTACCATTATTCTGTCTATCACAAATGGGTACAGGGATGAAAAAAGATACAATAAGAAGTAAAAAAGGATCCAGAAACAGGTCTATGCATATAAATGTATTTGATTTGTGATTGATTATATATAGCAGGGACATGTTATGCATATTTCAGTAAATATTTCTACAAAATTGGTTATTCATATAAAAAATTAATTGGATTTGTCTCACATCATACAAAACCATCAAATCCAAGTAGACTTAAAAAATTAAATGTGAAAGTCAAAAAAAAATTGATAAGTTCTACTACATTAAATTAAAAACTACTCTTATGCAAATAGAATCACAAAGACAGTGAAAATATGTCAAAAGCAGAAGATATTTGTAACCACTAAATAGTATTGAAAATGCACAAAGAACTAATGATTCAGAAAGAAAAGATAAAAACAAAGCAAAAGCCCCCATAAACCCAATACTAGTGGTATGCTGGTAAGCCAGCTTCAAATAAAAAATACAATAAAATAAAAGCCCCAATTTTTAGCATTGACAATTTTCCTGATGTAAACACTCCCACAGTGGTTGATTTCAAGGTATCAACTTGGTGTCATTGAATGAGCGGTATGTAAACTATCACCTATTACCAGCTGGTGCAAGATGGCCAAACCATACCACCTCTTTATCCAGAGATAATTGCTGTTAAACTTTGAATCTTGCTGTATGCTAATACATATTTTATTCTTGCTGTATGCTAATACATATTTTATTCCATAAATGTATTTTTTGATAATTACTATTTTTTAAGTTAAAATTTTGTCTCAGCAACATATTATGTAAATATTTTTATATCAATAAGTGTTCTTGTAAAAGTTCTTTTTATTGGCTTACTGCTATTCCCTCAAGTAGATGCAAAATATATACAAACAGTTCTCTATTTTAGATGTCTACTTTGTATTCCATATTTACCTACATAAACAACGCTATAACATCATTTTTTAAATTTAAAATGGACCCATATCTTCAGTTATTTCCTTATCATTCATCTCCAGAGGTGGACATGCTAGATTAAATGTCTTCTTACTTCACTGTTTATTTTTACTCTTCATAAACATATTAGTTTGCTCAGGCTGCCATAACAAAATACCAAAGACTGGGTGGCTTAAACAACAGAAATTTATTTTCTCACAGGTCAGGAGGCTGGAAGTCCAAGATCAAGGCACTGGCAGGGTTGGTTTCTGGTGAGGCTTCTCCCCTTGGCAAGTAGATGACAGTCTCCTCCCTGTGCTTCACGTGGCTTTTTTCTGTGTGCACACCGAGAGAGAATTTCTGGTGCTGTGACTCTTTTTCTTCTTGTACTGAACTGGTCCTCATAAGGGCCCCACCCCTATGACCTCACTTAACCTTAATTACTTCCCTAAAGGCCCAATCTCTGAATACAGTCATATTGGGGGTCAAGCCTTCAACATGTGAATGTGGGGGTGGCAAGATTCAGTTCATAACAATAAATGTTTCTAAACTGCCCTCCAGAATATCTGCAATAGTGTTTTCTCCATAGTAACATCTATCTGGTAAGGGTACATTTTCCCAGCAAGTTTTAAAACTGGTCACTAAAACGAAAACAAAACTGGTATTTAAAGTGAGACAAAGTTCACATGATATAACATTAATCATTTTAACCAACTTACGATACAATTCAGTGTCAGTTGGTACATTCACAATGTGTGAAACCCTCACTACTCTCTAGTTTTACACCATTTTCATCACCCCCGAAAGGAAATTCTTGACCCATTAAGCAATCACTCCCCACTCCTCACTAATCCCTACAGCCTCTGACAATCAACTCATCTGTTTCTGTCTTTATGGATTTTCCCATTCTGGTCATTTCATATAAATGGAATTATACAGTATGCAGCCTTTGTTTCTGGATGCTTTCACATAGCCTGTTTACAAGGTTTATATGTGTCATAGCATTTTATGGCGTAAATAACATTCTATTTTATGGATATTCTGCAATCTGTTTATTCATTCATACTTTGGGTTTAGACTGTTTCCACATTTTGTCGATTTTGAATAGTGCTGCTCTGAACATATGTGCACATATACTTGTTTGCACACCTGTCTCCATTCCTCTAGGGTGTATATCCCAGAGTTGACTTGCAGGGTCACCTGGTCCTTCTACGTTTAAATGTTAAGGAGCCACCAAACTGTTCTCCCCTGCAGCTGAATCATTTGCAATCTCACTAGCAAATTATGAGAACTCCAACTTCTCCACTTCCTCCCCAACACTTGTTATAATTTTTGGATTATAGGCATCTTAGTGGGTGTGAAGTGGCACCTCTTTTCAGTGTTGATTTGCATTTCCCTAATGACTAATGATGCAGAGCAGCTTATCATGAGTTTATGGGCCATTTGTGTGTCTTCCTTGAAGAGATGTTTATTCAAGTCCTTTACTCATTTTTAATTGGTTTGCTTGTTTTTTTGTTGTTGAGTTTTAAGGGATCTTTATATCCTCTGAGTACTGGACAGTTAAAAGATATATATTTGAAACCCATTCTATGGGCTGCTTTTTTCACTTTCTTTGAAATGTTATTTGAATCACAAAAATGTAATTTTGATGAAGTCCAATTTATCTAGTTTTTCTTTAGTTGCTTATGCTTTTGATGTCACACTTAGGAAACCATTGCCTAATCCCTGCTTACAAATATTTATACCTCTGTTTCCTCCTATAACCTTATAATTTAGTTCTTACATTAACGTCTTTGATCAATTTTGATATAATTTTATATTGTTTGAGATAAGGGTCTGTCTTTATCCTTTGATATCCAATAGTCCCAGAACCATATATTAAAGAGACTATTGTTTATTTATTGAATGGCCTTGTCACCTTGTGGAAAATCAATGGTCCATAGATGTCTGAGTTTATTTGCATTCTCAATTTTATTCCATTGATTTATCTGCCAATCTTATACCAGTACCATACTGCTTTTTTTTTTTTGCACGGTACATGGGCCTCTCACTGTTGTGGCCTCTCCCGTTGCAGAGCACAGGCTCCGGACGCACAGGCTCAGCGGCCATGGCTCACGGACCCAGCTGCTCCACGGCATGTGGGATCTTCCAGGACCGGGGCACAAACCCATGTCCCCTGCATCGACAGGCAGACTCTCAACCACTGCTCCACCAGGGAAGCCCCATACTGTTTTTATTACTATCACTTTATAGCATTCTTTCAAATTGGGAAGCGTATCTCCTTCAACTTTATTCTTCTTTGTTTTGACTCTTCAGGGCCTCTTGTAGTTCCATATACATTTTAGGATCAGTTTATTCATTTGTACAAAAATAAGCCATCGGGGGCTTATTCAAATACTATGCTCATTTTCTAGTGATCTTTCTGTAAGTTAGTATTCTATAAAGAATCCTTATCACTCAACTATTTTGGAAATATGTTTCAGACTTTTCTGTACATCTTAAAAGTTTTGCTTAAGGTGAACATTTAAAATACAAAGTTGTAACTATTACTCATTTTTCTTCTGTGGTATTTGTCTGTAGTGTTTTGAGGCTTAGAATGTCCTTCTCTTCCCCACCAATAGCTTATATCACTTTTTACTTTTCTGTTTTCAAATTTTGTATAAGAACTTCAACCCAATTGTAAATTAATTTTGTATACCATATGATATTAATCTAAGTTGATAGTTTTCACTTAATTAGTTGCTTACAAGTCTGAATCCTATGCTCTAAAAAAAAAAAAACCAAAACCCAAAAAACAAACAAACAAAAAACAAGGTTGATAAACCATGTAGAATATTACCTTTATTGTGTAGTGACATTTTAGTAGTTGGATCTATTCTGAACAATTGATTCCATTATAATAATGGTTAAGTTTCACACCATTTATATCTTTATAATGCATTTAAATATCTCTAATACCTGCCCTATTCCAAACCTTAATATTCTTTATAAAACTTGTCTTGGCCTTAAGAATGGATTTATTCTTCCATATCCTTTTGTCTACACAAAATATATATTTGTCAGTTTAAACTAAAGACTTTTCATAGTGACTGAAATATAACTATAATGATTCATAGATAAGCATATATTCATAATAGAAAAATAAACAATTCATTTTTGTTTAGAAATTAAGTACCATTTTAAATGATCTTTAACAAGCAAAATCAGGAAAATCTGGGAACTTCCTATGCCTCAAGCATTCCTAGAAAATACGGAAGTGAGCCCAGTGAGCTGGGAGCCTGGATCTGTCGATGTGAGTTTATACTTTGCTACTCAGTAAGATCTAATTGTTTAAGATATGTGGGGTTCAGTCTTCTCAAATGTAGGTACAGTGTCTCAACTGGTAAATGTAGGCAATAATAATTTTTCTTTTCCATTGTAGTTTATTACAAGATGTTGAATATATTTCCCTGTGCTCTATAGTAGGTTGTTGTTGTTTATCTATCTTAAATATAGTAGTGTGTATTATGCTAACCCCAAAATCCTAATTTATCCCTCCCCCACCCCGTTCCCCTTTGGTAACCATTAGTTTATTTTCTATGTCTGTGAGTCTACTTTTGTTTTATGAATATGTTCATTTGTGTCATATTTTACATTCCACCTATAATTAATATCAAATGGTATTTGTCTTTCTCTGACTTACTTCACTTAGTATGATAATCTCTAGGTCCATCCATGTTGCTGCAAATGGCATTCTTTTGTTTACTTTTATGGCTGAGTAATATTCCATTTTTATATATGTACCACATCTTCTTTATCCATTCACCTGTCAATGGACATTAAGGTTGTTTCCATGTCTTTATTACTGTGACTAGTGCTACTATAAAAATAAGGGTGCATGTATCTTTTTGAATTATAGTCTTGTCTGGATATATGCACTGGAGTGGGATTGTTGGATCATATGATAATTCTCTTTTTAGTTTTCTGAGGAACCTCCATACTGCTCTCCATAGTGGCTGCAACAACTTACATTCCCACCAACAGTGGAAGAGGTGTCCCTCTTCTCGGCACCTTCTGCAGCATTTATTATTTGTAGCCTCTTTTGTGATGGTCATTCTGGCATCTGTGAGTTGATAACACATTGTAGTTTGGATTTGTGTTTCTCTAATAATTAGTGATGCTGAGCAGATTTTCATGTGTCTCTTGGCCATCTGTATGTTTTGTTTGGAGAAATGTCTGTTTAGGTCTTCTGCCCTTTTTGTTTTTTTTTTTCTTTTTGCGGTACGCAGGCCTCTCACTGTTGTGGCCTCTCCCATTGTGGAGCACAGGCTCCAGACGTGCAGGCTCAGCAGCCATGGCTCACGGGCCCAGCCGCTCCGCAGCATGTGGGATCTTCCCGGACTGGGACGCGAACCCGTGTCCCCTGCATCGGCAGGCGGACTCTAAACCACTGCTCCACCAGGGAAGCCCGGCCCATTTTTTGATTGGGATGTTTGATTTTTTGTTATTGAGTTGTATGAGTTGTTTGTATATTTTAGAAATTAAGCCCTTGTAGGTCTCATTGTCTGAAAATATTTTCTCCCATTCTGTAGGTTGTCTTTTCCTTCTGTTTATGGTTTCTTTTGTTGTGCAAATGCTTATAAGTTTGACTAGGTCCCATTTGTTTATTTATGCTTTATTTCTATTGTCTTGGGAGACTGATCTAAGAAAATATTGCTATGATTTATGTCAGAGAATGTTTTATGCAACCATAGTTTTATCAATGAATTTTCATAGGAAATGTTGTGTAAACTTGTTTGGTAAAATAAAATATGCTATGCAAGTATAAGGCAATTCCAGACCTCCACCAATAAATTTAAGACCCTATCCTATCATATTTACGTGATGTAGGTTTAATGTGTAACGATATACTGTTTTTGAGGGTAAAGCATGAGGAAAGCCTTCTTTCCCCACTACAGCCTCCAATGAGGGGATGAATTCTCTAGACACATTCAGGACTTAGCAGACTTTTGCAGAAGAGAAAAGCCAAGGAAGCTATTTTCCTTTTGCTACTTTCCTTTCCTACTGCTACTGGCTGTTGTGTTTGTTGTTTCTGCTCCCCTCGGAATGGTAATGTGGGGTCAGATCTGTACTTTAACTGAAACTTTCACAATAGGCAAAGAATAAACATAAAAAAAATTTAAAATGTACTTGATAAGGTGTAGGTATAGTGATGATTATTAAAAATAGCATTGATGTTATATTATTCAGGCAATAAACTGTTAGATATATAATAGTCGTATGTTCATTCTAACCTGGCTTTGTATAACATTTTAACTGTAATTTTTTGAAAAATATTTTGTGTCATATTTACATTAAGGTAAGAAATTCAGTTTTCTTTCTCCATAACGACTACTTGTATATAAAGCATTGCTGGTCTTTTACCTCCTTTTCAAATATTCCTATTCACGGTTATATTTTCATTTTCTTATTTTGGAATAATAAATCACAACACTAATCAAGACACGTAGGCAGATTTCTGGAAGCTTGAGGATTCAAATATCCATATTTACCAGAATTAAGAGTTTTTAATAAAGTTGGGCCTTGAAGCTTTAGTTTCTATGGAAACAAAATTTAATGATAGCAACCCAAATGCTGAATCATTTACTTGAAAATGTAAAACTATAGACGATAAGCAATACACATTTTACTATTAATTTTATTATTTGAAATAAATATAGAAGGTGTCATTTCTCCCATTGCTTTTCCGTGTTTCTTAATAACTATAAATGAATAGGAATCAAGTGAGAATAGACTTGCATCTTTGATTCAAATGAAAACATTTTGATTTTTTTTCTTGGTCTTTTTTTTTGTGTAGAGTACTTACACACCTTGAATCAAGGTTTACATGAAAATAAAAAAGAGACTGAGAAATAACCCCATGGAGTGAATGCCCTGCTTCCCATGGATTAGGACACCACAGAAACGGCACCTACTTCCTGCCAACTAGCAAAAAGGTCAAAATCCCCGTTGTGAACAGGCAGGTACTCTGAAGATTTTCTCAGGCCAGCGAGACCTGTGAATAAGTCTCCCTGACAGAGCAGGCTGATCTGCTAAGCAGGACCCCGTAAGAACAGAATTGCTTTTGAAGCCGCATCTGGCCTCTGTACCCTGACACCAAATTAATTCTCAGAGACAGAGTTTTGGGTAAAGTGGAAAAGAATAGCTTTATTGCTTTGCCAGGCAAAGGGGGCCACAGTAGGCTAATACCCTGAAAACTCTTTGTCTGACCTGGAGGGGGTAGTGAGGAGTTTTATAACAATGGTTCAAGGAGAGCATGATAAGCTGGTGGACATTCTTCTGACGGGTCAGTGGGGAGGTAAGTGGGAGTCGGCATCATCAACCTCCTGGTTCCACTCGGTCTGGGGTCTACGTGCTTGTGGGCAGCATGCAGTGAAATTCTCCCACCTGGTGGGGGCTTCAGCCTCTGCAAAACAGCTCAGAGATATTGTGATGTGTATCCCTTGAGGGGGAACCAGGACCCTGCCCCCAGGCTGCTCTATTGTTTATTTTTTTTAACACCTCTATAGGAGTATAATTGCTTTACACTGTTGTGTTAGTTGCTGCTGTATGACAAAGTGAATCAGCTGTATGTATACATATATCCCCATATCCCCTCCCTCTTGAGCCTCCCTCCCACTCTTCCTCTTGTTTCTTGACTGCTCCTCCCTTGTCTCTGCATCCCCTCCCTTCCCAGATTAGCAACTGTTTGAACCTGCCCTTTGGAACTCAGGGAAGGGCATGGAGGCTGAATAAGCCTATTTCCTGTAATCAAGAAATGGGGGACACAGAAAGGCTTTTGTGCCCAGAAGCCCCACGGCACCCTGCTTGGTATCATTTTCCTCTCAAACCCAAAGATCATCAGTGCTCCTTTGAGACTAACGTGGAAAACAGGTTGGAATGGTCCCCCTAATATCTAACTTAATATTACTCTTTTAATCACCATGTTGTTTAAAACTGGATTTTTCCACTGATATAAAATTGTGCTCCACCCTGTAACCCACTTTCCTTGGTCATGTTGGTTTTGTTTTCTTTCTTTTAAACAACAAGAATACACAGGTGTAAGGGTGCTGAGGCCCTGGTGGGACATGCCACACACACCCTCATATACACCCGCATTTAAGAAAAAACTTAACCTGGAAATACTCTGAATTTTATTTGTTATTATATCTATACAGATTTCTAACACGTATAGACTCTACAGAATTTAACACTTTCATCTGAAGAAAAATGAAGATAATTGTGACTATAGATACAGGTGTAGAACCTACCAGATGCCAGGGTGCTGGGCACAGGAAATGGTACCTCGGTCACTATGTCCCCACAGACACTCTGCAAAGGGAGAAACAAGGCAAAAACTTGTGCCCAGCCACCATTAATTAGTGGAGAACTGGGTGTGCATTTTGTCTGATTCCAAAGTTTATCCTGTACTCATTGGAGTGCATCCTTCCCTTAAAGTTTTCACTATTTTATTTCTTTAATCTTCAGAAGAGCTCTCTATCATCCTGACTTTTTATATTAGCAAATTGAGTCTAAGAGCATTATATATAATGCCTAAGACTGGTACTTTTTAAGTCTCTTGATTCTAGATCTTTAGTTCTTTGTACTACACCATACATGGAACAAATGTTTTTAAAAATTAAAAAAATATATAACTGTTAAAACATATACTGGGGGAATATTAACATTTTTAAGGGTGTATTTGAGCAAAATTCAATTTGAGTTGGGCAGCTTCCAAGCTAGCAGATAGGAAGGAACCCCGAGTTGCTGCACAAAATGCAAGACTTTTTAGGCAGAAGGGGCAGAAACAAGGAAGCTATACTTGGCAAAAAGTGAGTTGGTTCTGGCAAGGTAGCCATCCTTTATGGGAGAGCAGGGGCTGTGAGGCAGGTGAACTCACCTGTGTTGATGGGGTGATTCCTGATTGGCTGGTTTAAGATGTGTACGTATGGCTGAGTTGCTTTGCTGTGCACCTGGACCTATCACAATATTGTTAACTGGCTCTACTCCAATATAAAATAAAAAGTTTAAAACAAATAAAGGTGCCATTCCTGGGAGTGCCAAACTGCAATTAAGTCTCAGTTTGGTGACTTGGGGCTTAGCATAAGTGATTCTATTGGGGGCCCACTGTCTTGTTTTATAACAGTACAAAGATACTAATTAAAATGAAAAGAAAAATGACCAACCCTCGCCCAAAAAATAAGCCCCAACAAAAACCAAGTTAATAGGAATCAGAAACAATCACAGAATTAGTGAGGCCATAAGGACCAGTGCATCCTTGCCTAGTGTTTGGTACAGAGGAGATTCTCAAAAAAATTGATTAAAAATATGAGTATGAATTTTTGATGTGAATTTAATTAAAAAACAACCTCTAGATATAGCCAGCCAATTTACTTTCCATAAATAAATTAACTTTTCCAGGTCAGGATCCTCCAGGTTATATACAAAGGCAGAAAAATTAAGCTGATGACTAAGCTGTCACATCTTTGAAACTGAGTAGAAAACATACGCTGCGTTTGGAATTTGGAGGAGGAATAACTGTATCAGGTTAATTTAGGAACATCTCACAAGACAATTCCCCACTTAACATCTCCCAGGGAATCAGGCTTTGTTTTTTAATATTCTCTACATAAAATGCACATACTTTACAATACATCAAGATTCAGGAAGTATAATTTGAAATATAGAGTTACTTCTCTACAACCCAACCAGTTTTTTAAAAAAACTATGCGGAGGGAAAAGTCATCTCACATTCCATTCCAAATACAAGAATTAATTCATCATAATCAAGGGTAATGTTTTGAACTTTGTTAACCATGTATCTGTCTCCTGATTGATGTCAGCGCTGGGAGGTCCCGTTAGCAGATAAAAAGTGACTGACTATAAACAGCCATATTAATGATTTGATAATTCTGAAGAGAAGATTCTTAAGCCTTTTAGCTTTTAAATATTACATTTATATTCATTTTAACATGATAGCTTGTTTATACAGTGCTCTCACTTTTTGTTAGGAAACAGGTTGGGGATTTTTGATTGTCATGTAAAACATTAAATTTTTTTTTTCCCACAATTAATCAGAAATGGGCGTAAGTTAGGTGGTTTGTGCTGTATGGCTGATAGTAAGAGGAAATACTTGTATGGGTTGGCCAAAAAGTTTGTTCGAGACCCAATATAACTGAAGCAGCTTGAGATGCTAAAATTAAAAAGTTGACAAGATGAAAACATTCAAAAATTATTCTGTTAGTTTTTCCTTCTGAAGTGCAGGCTTAATTGTAATGTAACATATTTAGATGTTAAAGACTGAGTCCAAAGCAATGATTCAAAAATTGAAATATTTATATTCTAGGAAGACTGCCATGACCACATTCGCAACAGTTAAGTAGGTGACTTTGAGTCTTTCATTTATAACTCTGATAATAAAATTGAATGAAATATCAACTACTATATCTAAGATTTAATATGTAAGATCAAATGTTAATGATGTCTCTGCAAACTTTAGGATGATAGAAAGAAAGGAGGAGTAAGTAAATATTTTTGCTCATATAATTGGGTCATAATAATTATTTTATCATTCATAAATTTGAAAATGAGTTAAATAGAACCATAAGATGGTTTAAAACTTAGAATGAAGACACAACATATACAAAAGCATCATTATAGCTTATGGGGTATACCATAAGATGACATGTAAGAATAAATGTTTCATTAATAACAGTTATCATAAAATAAAGTTATATGCAATGCGTTGCTAAAAGTAAATAAACTATCCAACAGAACTGAGTTTGGCTCTCTTTCTTAAAGGAAATAGATGGCAAGAAATAAGAGAGAGGAACATTTATTTATTGAATTCTTATTGAAGATGGTGACTTGAGCCAACATATTTTCCTTTTCTTTTTCAAGACCTCACTAAATTATAATTAGAAAGTGTACTAATTATACAACAAAATAGAATAAGGGACTATGTAGGGGAGTTGGAAAGGGGAAAGGAAGCGAAAGAGGGAAAAGGGGGTGGAGGACAGTGAAAATCCAGTGAAATCAGGCTCCCCGACCACATTCTGTGTGTCAGTAGACAAGGCTGCAAGGAGTTCAAAACTCTTGTGATTTGTTAATTGTTCTTTTTCTTGCAAAATATGTGTTCCATAAAGCTAAGAAACAAACCAAGGACAGGTGAGAATTAAGATTTGAGGAATCAATGAATCTACCTGAGGCAAGTATTCAAGGCCCCTTACAGAGGCTGGTTTGTGCAGCAGCCCTGTAGAAAGGTCAGCCCAGATTATGGAAGCAGAGACTAGGGGAATGGAGAGGAAGTTGCCCAGAAAATAAAAACTGTTCAAATGTCTCTTACGGTGGAATCCTGAAAATGGTACAGTTACTGGTTTGGAGGCTTCAGCAATGTCAGTGGGACAGAAAAAGAGAAAAGGGGAGGAGGAGGAACTTGCAAAAGATTCTAGATCAAAGGAGACCAGAAAGATCTGACAGTTAAGAACAAGGTGTAATCCTTGTTTGGATTCTGCATTCGGGGGAAAAAAAGCTAAAAAGTTGTTATTATGACAATGGGGTAAACCCAGATATGGCTTATATATTAAATTAAAATATTGTATGAACCTTGGGAACTGTGAGGTCAAAGTGAGATCATTGGATTGTAGTTATATGGGAAGACTTCATTGTTCTTAGGAGTTGCATGCTGAAGTATTTAGGGGTGAAGTGATTTCACAATACACACCACTATGCTGTGTGTGTGCACGTGTGTGTAAAAGAAAAGTAGTTGGAAAAAGAGAGAAGACAAGCTTGGCAAAATGTTAAACATTTCTGATAGAGGTGAGAGAATATAAGTGCTTACTGTGTTATACTTGCAGATTTTATGGAAGTGTAGTAAGTTCCAAACAATCAGAATAAAAATACAAAGAGGATCAGGTGGTGTAAAGGAAAAAAAAAAAAAGATGAAGAAAAAGGAACTCAAAGAAAATAAAATGTCTATGCCAGAAAAAAAAAAATATACATATATAAGCTGGGTAAACTATTTGACTCTTTAGTAAATACATTTAAATAGTTGTCATAAGCATTGTTTATTGATTAAATTCTACTGGAAAGGTAAGCGTGGAGTAGGCATTTCAATAAAGTTAAGTTTTATCTTTCAAGTTGGGGAATCAATAGATAATATCTAAAACAGACAAATAATATGAGAAGTGTATTATTTTGATGTTTGGAAGCAATAATTTAGAAGAAACAGTAAGAGCAATGGTCCCCTGGTGAAGGGATGTGACAGAATCTGAATGGGTTTCACGACAAGCCTTCCGAGACAATGATCTTTTCTCTTAAGTATGTGCATGGATGCCACGTTATTAAATAATTACTTAAAACTAAAATACTATAGGTTCTTGCAGTGTTAAGTTAAGCACATGGTTAGTGGAAGGATGTGGTACACATTAATGGTACAAGCAAGCCACTGGAAGGGCAGGGTGCTGACTGGACCTCAGGGACTCGGCCGCGTCTGAAGATTAAGGAAACTCACCATCTTCCTTCTCATTATAAACGAGTTTACTCCCCATTCAATGAAACGCAGCCGCTGAGAGCTCCTAAATTTACATCTTACAGCTTTAACTCAGGCACAAGCTCGAAAGTCCACAGAAACTCTTCCTGAGTCAGGCCAGCTTTCCACACCTCCTGCAGTCACCTGGGGGATGGGAGGTGGGTGGAGACAACCTTGGCAGTTTCTGAAAGAAAACATAGCCCGGAAGGGCTGGGGCTCTGAGTCTTCGCCCCGCCGGTCAGGCTGCCATTGTCCCAAGGGTGTCAGAGAAAGAGCAGAGAGGCCTGGGTAACAAATGGCCTTATCACTGTACAGCAGGGAGCCTGACTTGCCTTTTTTATTTTTTTTTATAGCTTTATTGAGATAAACTTAAAATGCCATACAATTCACTCACTTAACATGTACAATTCAAGGGTTTTTAGAACATTTGCAGATATTTACAACCACCCCAGTCAATTTTGGAGTATTTTCATCCCCTCCAAATTAAACCCTGAACCCATCAACTGTTGTACGGAACGTGTATGGGGATGGATACTCAGTGTGTGGGATGATGGGGGGTGGCGTTGAGGGGGGAAGAAAATGTTGGATCCATCGGGCCCAGTGTACCAACAATCTCTGCTCACTGAGCAGAGATTCAGCATCAATGCTGCAGCTCTGGGAGTTTGATGGATTGGTTGACTTGACCATGGACCAAAAAGTGGTCCACAGTGAGCGAGTTAGAAATGTCAGACTTGCCTTGGTTTAATGGAGAGGAAGGGATGCCAAGTCTCAGAGACACTGGGATGTCAGAGAGGGTTTGTCATTGAAGACCTGCTCACCGCCTTGGGAGGGTCCAGGGGACAGCCTTTCACTGTGACTGTGAGAAATAAATTTGTGAGGGCCACCCCCCTACCCAACTCCCCACATCCTTGGGGGGCTCTGTGATTGGTCCTTTCTGTAGGTCAGACGTCACAGTGGGAACTTCGGTGGCTGAACTGAGAACCCGATGCAGTGGGAGTGATTGGACCCCAGGGTGGCCAGGGCCAAGCGGTGGTGGGAGCATGTGACCACCAAGGGCAGGCGTGGTCACTGTGATGGATGGTGGAATCAAAGCAGCAATCACAGTGATCAGTCGAATAGTCTGACTGCTACAGCCCTAGGGCACTGGCCTATCGATCGCCGTGGTGTTCCTAGACGTGAGATAGACAGAAAGCTTACTGAATCCTTACTTGATCTGTATAAGAAGAAAAGTTCTAGGTCAAGGAAACAAAAGTCTAACTTGAATCCTAAAAACAGAGAGTTACAGCCCCCTGATCATTTTGCAGACTTGAACCAGTTTGCAGACCCAGAACCCTTTGAATGAAGGGGAGGTTGGTTCTCCCCCAGGAAGGACCCTCCTACACTGACAAAGATGTATACCGTGAATCCTCTGCTCAGCCTTCCCCAAAGGGAACTCCAGTTTTTTACCAGGTAACTGTGCACTGGTGAGAAGGAAATACTCAGACATTTTGGGGACAATGTCCTTTTCCTGAACACTGGCTCTGAACTGACACTAATTCTGAGAGAACCAAAATGTCACTGTGGCCCACCAGTCAGAGGAGGGACTTAACGGGTGTCAGGCTTAACTCAGGTTCACCCTCAAGTGGGCCCAGTGATCCCCCAAACCCATCTTGTGGTTGTTTTCCCAGTTCCAGGAGGTGTCATTGGAATAGAAATACTGTGCAACTGGTGGAATCGCCACATTTGTTCCCTGACCTGTGGGATGAGGGATATTATGGTAGAAAGTGCCAAGTGTGAGCCATTAGAACTGCTCTCCCTAAGAAAATGGTTAAGCCAAAGCATTATCACGTTCCTGGAGGGATTGCAGAGCTTAGTGCTACCATCTGGGACTTGAAAGATGGTGTTTCCTACAACATTCCCGCTCAATTCACCTATTTGGTCTTGGAGAGTGAAAGTGGATTGCTGTTAATTAAATCAGATAGTGACTTCCATTGCAGCTGCCGTACCAGATGTGCTTTCATTGCTTGAACAAATTAACACACCCCCTGGTACCTGGGGTGCAGCTATTAACCTGGCAAGCAGGTTATCCCTACTTGTCAATAAGGACCATCAGAAGCAGTTTGCTTTCTTCTGGCGAGGCCAGCAATACACGTCTCCTGTCCTACTTCAGGGGTGGATCAACTCTCCAGGCCCACGTTGTCATGTAGTTTTCAGGGACCTTGATCGAATTTCCCTTTCACAAGATATCATACTCAGCACTTATGTGGTTGACATTGTGCTAATTGGACTTAGTTGGCAAGAAGTAGCAAGAAGTGGGTCAGAGGGTAGGAAGTACATCTGACAAAAGCTCAGGGATGCAGTGGTGTGGGGCCTGCTGAGATATCCACTCCAGCGTGAAGGAGAACAGGTTGCCTCTGGCCTCTCCTACAATTGAAATAGAGGCAAGATGCCTAGCGGGCCTCTTTGGATGTTGGAGGTAACCTATTCCTCCTTTAGGTGTGCTACTCTGGCCGATTATCATATAACATTATCCATTATCATATAACAGAAGATGTTTCGACTCTATATCATAGTATTTATGTAAATATCATAAATTGTACATCATAGTATGTAAATTAGGGATATCAAAGAGAAAACATCACTCAAAGATGTTACGTCCTTTTGAGGAAGGGATGAGTGTGTTTTTGACTGTATACAGGACTGTCATATCATGTTTGGATGAATTGTAACCTTGTTATTGCCTTTATTTGAAGAGTAAGTTTGGTTTAAGGAGGTGTGCATGTATGCCAAGATATGACACAGGGTGTTCTTGTGATGATTAACTTGATGTGTCAACTTGCCTGGATCACAGGGTGCCCAGGCATTTGGTCAAACATTATTCTAGGTGTGTCCAGGATGGTGTTTCTGATGATATTAACATTTGAATCAGTAGACTGAGTAAAGCAGATTGCCTTTCCTAATGTGGGTGAGCCTTACCCTATCAGTTGAAGGGCTGAATAGAACAAAAAGGCTGATCCTCCTACAAGTAAGAGGGAACACCTCCAGCCTGAATGCCTTCAAGCTGGAACATGTTTTTTTCCTGCTTTTGGACCCAAACTGAAACATCAGCTCTTCATTTTGTCTCAAGCCTGCTGGCACTTGGACTGTAACTTACACTGTTGTCTCCTGGGTCTCCAGCTGGCCCGATGCAGACCCTGGGACTTGTCAGCCTCCTTGGTCATATGAGCCAAATCCTTATAGTAAATCTCTCACATGGTCTCATTCTATATCTCTCTCTATATTGTATATATATTATATATATAATACGCATATACATCTACAAATACGGTATGTTCCTCTGTTTATTTATTTAGGTCTTCTCGGTAGAGGTCGTGCAAATCTTTATTTGGATTTATTCTTAAGTATTTGATGTTGATTGATGAATTTCTAAATGATTTTTTTTCTTCCAGTTTCGGTTCTAATGTTTTGGGCTGATATAAAGTGGAGCAATTCATGTGTGTGTGTGTATATGTGCATGTGTTGACCTTGTATAAACCAAAAAGCTAAATTTGTTTAGTAAACTCAGTTTTACTGACGATTCTGTTGCACTTTCAACACACAGGTGATAGCAGGTTTATTTTTCCTGTCTTACTTCACTTTCTGGAATATTCAGTGGAATGGGACAATAAAAGTCTATAGTGGAAATAATCTCTTGTTAATGATCTCAGGAGAAAAACCTTTTGATATTCACCATTGAACATTTTCCAAAGAACTAATTTATAGCTATGTTGATTTTTCTTCAGTGTTCAAAATTTTCTAATTTCTATCCTTATTTTTATGTTTTCCTTTCTTCTACTTTAATTGAATTTGGTATTTTTCAACTAACTTATATGATCTATCAGTTTTTAAAGAAAATTATTGATTAATTTGCAAACCTTTAGAAATATTCTAGTTTTCCTTTAGTTATAGATTTCTACCTACATTACTTCCACTGTGGCCAGATGAAAACCTCATTTTATTTCAATCATTTGAAATCTATTGTAATTTGCTTTAAGGCAGAAAATATGATCAGTTAGTAAATATTCTATTTTTACTTGAAAAGAATTTATTTTCTGCAGTTTTTGGTTGAAGTGTTCTACATATATGGAGCCAAAGTTTGCTAACCCTTTTGTTCATGGTTTCAATAACTGATTTGTTTCTTAGCTTGTGCTGTTTCGGAGGTATGTTAAATTTTTGAGTGATGATTTTGAACTTGCTCATTTCTCAACTTCTGCTTTACATATTTTCAAGCAATGTTAATAGAGCCAAGGATTAAGATTTTTATATTTTCCTATTTAGTTGATAGGCCTAGTGATATGTCTTAATATTATTGATATTGACCTAATTATACCAATTCTCTTTGGCTAATGTTTGCATGAAATAACTTTTTCCAACCTTTTACTTTCAAATTTTATTTAAACGTGTCTCTTGTGAACATCATATCGTCAGGTTTTGGTTTTTAATGTAGTCTGTTGTCTTTTAACTGGGTTTTTAAAATTCATTTGAGTTTAATGTAATCGCTATTATATTTGAATTTAAGTCTACCTTCTCTCTACTTTATGGTCATGTATTTAAATCATTGCCACTGAAAGTCTAGACTGCTTTCATTTTAAAAGAATATCACCCAGGGGTACAGAAATCCTTAGCAATCAGCAGAGAGGCACAGCTCCTCCATCCAATCCAATCAGGAGCCTACCTGTACTTAGCCCGCCGTCTTTTTCTACTTTAGTCTACTCTGGTTTGTTCGCACTCCTAAAATCAAGTACTCCAGAAGTCCCGACTAAGTATCTCTGGTATTTTCTCTAGTCCCTCCTCTCTGGTGGCTCCTGAGTTCTAACTTTTGCTACCCAGAATTGTGAAGCCGAAAAACTCTCTGCTCCGCTGGTGAGTCCTTGTTTGTGCATTATTTGCTTCTTGACCTGGGAAGCCTCAAGGGTCAAACCCCTCAAGGGGAAAACTGGGGATGAATGTTGGTATCACTTCCTTTCATCCCCCTTGTCTCTGGAATCCTAGACCCTCAACAACTATCTGCCTTAAGAGTCCAATTCTAGTGTGCTTTCCTTTCTGCCTCCGTGACATTCCCCAAAGCTCTGAGAGACGCTGTGATTTACCTGCCACCTCTGGACTCTTTCCCTGCACCAAGAATTGCACACGAGTAAAGGAACGAGCAGCAGATAAAATGCTTCCTTTCCATCCACATCGTTGTTCCTGGGTGCCTTGGAAGTGCTCCAATCCTTCAAACAGATTTTTAAAAATATTATCATGCCTGTGTGTTAGGCTGGACAGGACTATTGGTCACAGCATCAAGTTAGTGTAGGAATCTTCTTGTGGTTTTAGTGCTCATTTTTCTTATTCGTTATGAGTTTGAGCACCTTCACATGTTCATTTGTCATTCATATACCCCCTTTTCTGGTGCACCAGTTCAATATTTCTTGTCCATTTTACTCTTGGGTTATTGGTTTTTGATGAACGGTTTTATAGAAGTGATCCATATGTTCTGGACACAACCTTGATGGATGTATGACTGGTAAATATATACTCTCAGTCTATGGCTTGCCATTTCTCTCTCTAAATGATGTCTTTTGAGAAACTAAAGTTCTTAATTTTAATGAAGTTTATTTATTTGTATTTTTCATTATGATTAGCATTTCCTCCACCGGCCCCTGGGGAATAAATATTTCCCTATGCTAAGAATTAAGGGATTTTTAAAAACGTTTTTCTAGATTTTTATTGTTTTAGAATTCACATTTAGATTTAAAATCCATTCATAATTGTCTCCTTATAGTATAAACTATATACCATTTTTCATTTCTAAGCTGATGTCCAGTTGACTGAACAACATCAACTAAAAATAAATCTTTCCTCAAGTACGCTGTAGTACCAGTTTATTTATGATTTGAGTGGTTGTCACGTTTATGTATATTTTTGTAATCCCCATACCATTCTATTTTTGATTTTTTGATTCTTGCGGAAAAGTGCCACCATGTCTTAGTTACAATAGCTTTTGAATAAGTTTCATATTGAGTAGATTATGTTTGTGCAATAGCTGATTCTTTATTATATTTTTTATGCCTGCAATTTAAATTTCCTTATAAATTAAAATTATCCTCTTGATTTACATCCCACCACTCCCTGCTCCGCACATCCTAGTGGGAATTTTCTTGAGATTACATTGAATGTCTAGATTAGTTTGTGAAGTACTGTCACATTTACAATATCAATCCTTCCAATTTGTGAATAGAGTATGCCACTCCATTTCATAGTTTGTCTTAACTTTTGCTCAGCGTCTTTTATAGGGCAATCTGTAAACAAAACCAAGGTTTGGTTGGACTTGTTCATGTTTATTTGAGCTTTCTATGCTGTTTAAATGTACTATTCTTAAATGTCTATGCATGTAATGAAAGTTTACTATATCCTTTTCAATATTTATATTATTTTTTCTTGACATTGAACTAAGACTTTCAGCATGTATTAAATAGAGTAGTGATGTCAATATTTGTCTTATTCTTCCTAATCCCTCAGGAAAAGTTTCAACCATTATTTTACATTTTCAAAGTTAATAAAAATCTGCTAAAATATCAAGTTTAAATTGTATGCTCTATGTGTCAGTAACATGCATCCCGTAGAGAAATTCCTGATGAGAAGTTGACATTAATTCCTTATCATTTTTATAACTCATCAAATGTCTTTATTAGATTCTTAAGTTTTTCTCTAGTCTCAACGTATTATATATTTTGATTCCTTTCCCCAAAATCCTATAATTTTGCCTTGTTTTACTTTGGAGTGGTTTTCCTCTCCCACTGTTTACAACTGTTTATTTTAGCTTTGCCTTTCTGGTTCCACGGTCTGAAATTTCCTTAATCTATGAGTGATGTTTTCCTTGCTTTATTTTCTGCATCATAGCTTCAAGTATCTACCTAATTAGAGGTGTGATAAATAGAATTTATCTGTCCTGGCATGTATAAAAATATTTTTATCTTGGCTTCAAAATGTGTTGGTAGTTTGGGTGAAGAATCCTATGTTATAAACAATGTTTCCTGAGAATTTACAAGCAATACTCCTGTGTCTTCTAGCATACAGTATTGCTAGTAAAATAATTGAAGTTAGGCAGTTTTTAGTCCCTTGAGGTGACCCATTTTGTTTCCAGGAATTTTGCAGGATTTTCTCTTTATTCTTGATGGTTTATAATTTCATAATTTTGAGTATAATTGCTGTACTCATTAGGAAGTTTCCATCAAAAAAATTCTATGTTTCAGCTCTGATAACTTATCTTCCATAATATCTTTAATAATTTATTCTACTCCATTTACCACGATCTCTCCTTTTAGAAATCCTATTAATCAGATGATATTCCCAGATTTATTCTATTTGGATTAATTCATTTTTAAAAGAAAATTTTTATTCAATAGTTTGTATTTACAGAAGTTGTAAAAATAGCACAGAGAGTTCCTGAATATCTTGCACCCAGATCCCCCTGTTGTTAACATTTTAAGATACTATAGTATATTTATAACAAGTAGTGAACCAAGATTGATATATTAACTAAAGTCCATCATTTACATTAGGGTTCACTCTGTGTTATTCCATTCTATGGGTTCTCAGTATGTAAAATGTTGTTGTTTTAAAATTATTTTTTAGTACTTCCTTATTTTCTGGCTCTACAAGACCCTCTATGCAGACATCAGTGGAAATGGCAGAGCAAGGGGCTCCAAACCTATCCCTCCACAAAACAATGAATAAACTGGCAAACTCTGTTGGAATAAACTCTCAGATCTCTAGAATTCAATCAAAATATTATGGCAACCAGGATAACACTTAGGGAAAGAACAACAAAAAACAAGCTGCATATAAACCAGAGAGCTCATAGTGTTTCAATTTATGTGAGACCATCCCTCCCTCTGAAGCTCAGCAGTGGCACTGAGAACAAGAACCTGTATTTTGGTGCATGAAACTATTACTTGAAAGAGCAGGATGGACCTTTTTCTCAAAAAACTGTGGTAGTTTATTTTGACCCATCTGAGAGGTCCTTGAAGGACTACTTCAAGAACTTGCCTTTATTTTGCATAACTCAGAAGTCTCCCAGGCTGATTAACCTGTCCAGGGATGTTCATTTGAAACATTTAAAGACAAATGTGTTAGCTGCTGCCACCTGGGGGCAGCGACAGTTTATAGGGAAAAAAGACTAACTGGGAAGCTTAGGAGGAAATGCTGGGGGTGAGAAGCCTTTGAGAAATAAAGGCTTTAAAAGCTCCCAGCTGTTCTTGGGAACCTAGGGTGTGTGCACGTCTAGGGCTGGGCACACAGTCAGGGAAGATCTGAGAAGGCCCCACGCTCTTAGCTTTGGCTCTTTGCACGCAGAATTGAGAGCTAAGACAGAGACAGAAACTGGCAACCTGAGTGTTGAAGACATTTCCAAACACACAGCCAGCCTGCAAAGATGGGATTTTTGTCTGTTAGATTTTTTCACATGTTTAAGGAAATGCTGTCGAACACTTAGCTGACCAGTAAGTTCGTAGCACAAAGACCTCAGTGGCTACATGTGACAAAGAATACAGGTTTTACAAAATTAGGTAATAAAAGTTACTAAACAAATAAATAAGTCCTGCAGCAAACTACAACACCCTCAGGAGAGAAGGGAAAATTTGATTTCCTGAACTGGCACATTAAGAATATTCAAAATGTCTAGTTCTGCTGTACAGAAAAGTGACTCAGATATACATATATATGCGTACTTTTTATATTTTTTTCCACTATGGTTTATCACAGGATACTGAATATAGTTCCCTGTGCTATACAGTAGGTCCTGGTGTTTATCCATCCTGTATGTAAGAGTTTGCACCTGCTAATCCCAAACTCCCAATCCTTCCCTCCCCCACCGTACTCCCCCTTGGCAACCACAAGTCTGTTCTCTATGTTTGTGAGTCCGTTTCTAGTTTTTAACAACATTTATGAAGTATGCAAAAAACAAGAAAAATATGGCCCATGTATAGAAAAAAATAAATTAATAGAAACTCTCCTTGATGAAGCCCACATATGGATTTACTAGACAAAAACTTTGTTAACTGTCTTAAATATTCACACACACACAAAAAATCCCTAAAGAAATCATGCATAAAGAGTTTTAAAAAGCCAGGAGAAAGATATATTCCCCAAAGAATACTATCAATAAAGAGAGAGAAATTACATAAAATGAACCAAATAACATTTTTGGAGTTGGAAAGTAGTATAATTTAAATGAAAAATTCACTAGAAGGATTTAATAATAGATTTAAGCAAGCAGGAGGAAGAATCAGTGAACTTGAAGAAAGTACAATAGAGATCCCCAGGCCTGAGGAGCAAAAAGAAAAAATAATCAGTAATAATGAACAGGGCCTAGGAGACCTATGGGATCCATTAAATATATCAATGTACATATAATTGTAATCTCAGAAGGAGAGGAGAGAAATAGGCTGAGAGACAATTAAAAAAAAAATAATGGCCAAAAACTTACCAAATTTGCAGGGCTATTGACTGAGTTAAATCCTGTGGTCAATGACTGAGTCCATCACACCTGCACAATGAAAGCTCAGTACAAGCTCTGGACCCTGATCTCAGTGGGGTTTCCTGGCTGGTGATCACATGGCAAAAGCAGGGGGCAGATGCACACCTATCCCACACAGAGAAGAAACAGAGGTTCTGGGTTCGGTTCCCTCCCAGACTTCATGCTGTGGATCTGCATTTGACGGTCCTGACTTGTATCCTTTATAACAAAGCTACAATCATACATATAGTTCTTTCCTGAATTCTGTGAATCGTTCTAGCTAATTGTCAAACTTGAGGGAGGTTGTAGAAACTACCTGGAATTGGATCCAGTTGGTCAGAACTGTAGGTGCCTTCAGAATCCCTGAATTTTCGGCCACAGTCTGAAGGGAGGGCAGTCTTGTGAGGGAGCTGTGAGAACCCCCTGGATTTGTAGCACATTGGTCAGAGGTATGAGTGGGCTTGAGATCACTGAACCTGTAGCATCTGAGGTATGACTGGGCTTGTGACTACTGAAGTTGTAGCATCTGAGGTTGAAGCCAGTTCTATTGGTGACTAAATCCTTTAAACTGTAGGGTCTGAGATAACTACAGGGGGGTTAGAATTGGAATTGTATTGAAGTATTGCATCATGCTAACCACTAAGAAAAAAAATATAGTAAAATAAATAAGAATAACATCAAGGAGACCTTCAAAATGGTGGAGTGGAACATGTGGAGATCACCTTCCTCCCCACAAATACATCAGAAATACATCTGCATGTGGAACAGCTCCTACAGAACACATACTGAATGCTGGCAGAAGACCTCAGACCTCCCAAAAGACAAGAAAGTCCCCATGTACCTGGGTAGGGCAAAAGAAAAAAGAAAAAACAGAGACAAAAGAATACGGATGGGACCTGCACTTCTGGGAGGGAGCGTGAAGGAGGAAAAGTTTCTACACACTAGGAAGCCCCTTCACTGGTGGAGATGGGGGGTGGGCAGCGGGGAAGCTTCAGAGCCACAGAGGAGAGCTCAGCAACAGGGATGCAGAGGGCAAAGTGGAGAGATTCCCTCAGAGAGGATTGGTGTCGACCAGCACTCGCCAGCTTGAGAGGCTTGTCTGCTCCTCCGCCGGGGTGGGGGTTGGGACTGGGAGCTGAGGATAGGGCTTCGGAGGTCAGACCTCAGGGAGAGGACTGGGGTTGGCTGCGTGAACACAACCTGAAGGGGGTTAGTGCACCACAGCTAGCCGGGAGGGAGTCTGGGAAAATGTCTGTGCCTGCCTAAGGGGAAAGAGACCATTGTTTCGGGGTGCACGAGGACAAGAGATTCAGAGCACTGCCTAAACGAGCTCCAGAGACAGGCGCGAGGCACAGCTATCAGTGCAGACACCAGAGACGGGCATGAAATGCCAAGGCTGCTGCTGCAGCCACCAAGAAGCCTATGTGCAAGCAGCACAGGTCAGCATCCACACCTCCATGCCCAGGAGTCTGTACAGCCCGCCACTGCCAGAGTCCCATGATCCAGGGACAACTTCCCTGGCGTGCTTCAGGCTTGTGCAACGTCACGCAGGCCTCTGCTGCCACAGGCTCACCCTGCATTCTGTACCTCTCCCTCTCCCTGGCATGAGTGAGCCAGAGCCCCCTAATCAGCTACTCCTTTAACCCTGTCCTGTCTGAGTGAAGAACAGATGACCTCAGGTGACCTACATGCAGAGGCGGGTGCAAATCCACAGCTGAACCCCAGGAGCTGTGCAAACAAAGAAGAGAAAGGGAAATCTCTCCCAGCAGCTTCAGGAGCAGTGGATTAAATCTCCACAATAAACTTGATGTACCCTGCATCTCTGGAATAACTGAATAGACAATGAATCACCCCAAAATTGAGGAGGTAGACTTCAGGAGCAACTGTAGAATTGGGGTTTGCTTTCTGCATCTAATTTATTTCTGGTTTTATGTTTATCTTAGTTTAGTATTTAGAGTTTATTGTCATTGGTAGATTTGTTTATTGATTTAGTTGCTCTCTTCCTTTTTCTTATATATATATATATATATTTCTCTTTTTGTGAGTGTGTATGTGTATGCCTTTTTTTGTGGTTTTGTCTGTATAGCTTTGTTTGACTATTTGTCCTAGGGTTCTGTCTGTATTTTTTCTTTCTTTCTTTTTTACTATAGTTTTTAGCGCTTGCTATCATTAGTGGATTGTTTTTTTTGTTTGGTTGTGCTCTTCTTTCTGTCTTTTTAAAAATTTTTTACTTTATAATAATGTTTTAAATTTTTTATTTAATAACTTTATTTTATTTTTTCTTTCTTTCTTTTGTTTTTCTCCCTTTTATTCTGAGCTGTGTGGCTGACAGGGTCTAGGTGTTACAGCCATGTGTGAGGCCTGTACCACTGAGGTGGGAGAGCCAACTTCAGGACACTGATCCACCAGAGATCCCCTGGTTCCCAGAATATCAAACGGTGAAAGCTCTCCCAGAGATCTCCATCTCAATGCCAAGACCCAGCTCCAATCAATGACCAGCAAGCTATAATGCTGGACACCCTATGCCAGACAACTAGCAGGACAGTAACATGACCCCACCCATTAGCAGACAGGCTGCCTAAAATCAAAATAAGTCCACAGACACCTGAAAACACAACACAATATGTGGACCTGTCCACGAGAAAAACAAGATCCAGCCTCATCCACCAGAACACAGGTACCAGTTCCACCACCAGGAAACCTACACAACCCACTGAATCAATCTTAGCCACTGGAGGCAGACACCAAAAACAATGGAAACTACGAACCTGCAGCCTGTGAAAAGGAGACCCCAAACACAGTAAGTTAAGCAAAATGGGAAGACAGAGAAACACACAGCAGATGAAGGAGCAAGGTAAAAGCCCACCAGACTAAACAAATGAAGAGGAAATAAAAGTCTACCTGAAAAAAAATTCAGAGTAATGATAGTAAAGATGACCCAAAATAGAATGGAGAAATTACAACAAATGTTTAACAAGGACCTAGAAGAACTAAACACAAACAAAAAATGATGAACAACACAATAAATGGAATTAAAAATTCTCTAGAAGGAATCGATAGGAGAATAACTGAAGCAGAAGAACTGATAAGTTATTTTGGAGATAAAATAGTGGAAATGGCTACCACAGAGCAGAATAAAGAAAAAAGAATGAAAAGAATTGAGGACAGTCTCAGAGACTTCTGGGACAACATTAAGTGCACCAGGATTCAAATTATAGGGGTCCCAGAAGAAGAAGAGAAAAAGAAAGAGTCTGAGAAAATATTTGAAGAGATTATAGTTGAAAACTTCCCTAATATGGGATAGGAAATAATAAAGTCCAGGAAGTGCAAAGAGTCCTATACAGGATAAATCCAAGGAGAAACATGCCAAGACACATATTAATCAAATTATCAAAAATTACAAAGAAATACACAGAAAAAATTTTAAAACAGCAAGGGAAAAACAACAAAAAACATACAAGGGAATCCCCATAATGTTAACAGCTGAGCTTTCAGCAGAAACTCTGCAAGCCAGAAGGGAGTGGCAGGACATATTTAAAGCAATGAAACGGAAAAACCTACAACAAAGATTACTCTACCCAACAAGGATCTCATGCAGATTTGAAGGTGAAATTAAAACCTTTACAGAGAAGCAAAACTTAAGAGAATTCAGCACCACCAAACCAGCTTTACAGCAAATGCTAAAGGAACTTCTCTATGCAAGAAACACAAGAGAAGGAAAAGACTGACAAAAACAAAACTAAAACAATTAAGATAATGGTAATAGGAACATACATATTGATAATTACCTTACATGTAAATGGATTAAATGCTGCAACCAAAAGACATAGACAGGCTGAATGGACACAAAAAGAAGACCCATCCATATGCTGTCTATAAGAGACCCACTTCAGACCTAGAGACACATACAGACTGAAAGTGAGGGGATGGAAAAAGATATTCCATGCAAATGGAAACCAAAAGAAAGCTGGAGTAGCAATTCTCATATCAGACAAAATAGACTTTAAAATAAAGCCTATTAGAAGAGACAAAGAAGGACACTAAATAATGATCAAGGGATCAATCCAAGAAGAAGATATAACAATTGTAAATATTGATTCACCCATCATGGGAGCACCTCAATACATAAGACAAAGGCTAACAGCCATAAAAGGGGAAATCAACAATAAAACAATCATAGTAGGGGGCTTTAACACCACACTTTCACCAATGGACATATCATGCAAAATGAAAATAAAAAAGGAAACACAAGCTTTAAATGACACATTAAACAAGATGGACTTAATTGATATTTATAAGACATTCCATCAAAAAAACAACAGAATACATCTTCTTTCAAGTACTCATGGAACATTATCCAGGATAGATCATATCTTGGGTCACAGATCAAGCCTTGGTAAATTTAAGATAATTGAAATTGTATCAAGTATCTTTCCTGACCACAACGTTAGGAGACTAGATAACAATTACAGGAAAAAATCTGTAAAAAATACAAATACATTGAGGCTAAACAGTAAGCTACTAAATAACCAAGAGATCACTGAAGAAATCAAAGAGGATATCAAAAAATACCTAGAAACAAATGACAATGAAAACACGATGACCCAAAACCTATGGGATGCAGCAAAAGCAGTTTTAAGAGGGAAATTTATAACAATACTATCCTACCTCAAGAAACAAGAAACATTTCAAATGAACAACCTAAATTTACACCTAAAACAATTAGAGAAGGAAGAAGAAAAAACCCCAAAATTTAGTAGAAGGAAAGAAATCATAAACTTCAGATCACAAATAAATGAAAAAGAAATGAAGGAAATGATAGCTAAGATCAATAAAAGTGAAAGCTGGTTCTTTGAGAAGATAAACAAAATTGATAAACCATTAGCCAGACTTATCGAGAAAAAAAGGGAGAAGACTCAAATCAATAGAATTAGAAATGAAAAAGGAGAAGTAACAACTGACACTGCAGAAATACAAAGGATCATGAGAGATTACTACAAAAGACTATATGCTAATAAAATGGAAAACCTTGAAGAAATGAACAAATTCTCAGAAAAGCACTACCTTCTGAGACTGAAACAGGAAGAAATAGAAAATATAAACAGACCAATCACAAGTAATGACATTGAAACTGTGATTTAAAATCTTCCAACAAACAAAAGCCCAGGACCAGATGGCTTCACAGGCGAATTCTATCAAACATTTAGAGAAGAGCTAACACCTATCCTTCTCAAACTCTTCCAAAATATAGCAGAGGGAGGAACACCCCCAAACTCTTTCTACAAGGCCACCATTACCCTGATATCAGAACCAGACAGAAATGCCACAAAAAAAGAAAACTACAGGACAGTATCAGTGATGAACATGCATGCAAAAATCCTCAACATAATGCTAGCAAACAGAATCCAGCCTCACATTAAAAGGTTCATACTCCATGCTCAAGTAGGGTTTATCCCAGGAATGCAAGGATTCTTCAATATACACAAATCAATCAATGTGATAAACCATATTAACAAATTGAAGGAGAAAAACCATATGATCATCTCAAAAATGCAGGAAAAGCTTTCAACAAAATTCAGCACTCATTTTTAATAAAAACCCACCAGAAAGTAGGCAAGGAGGAAACTTACCTCAACATAATAAAGGCCATATATGACAAACCCACAGCCAACATTGTCCTCAATGGTGAAGAACTGAAAGCATTTCCTCAAGGATCAGGAGGAAGACAAGGCTGTCCACTCTCAACACTATTATTCAAAATAGTTTTTGAAGTTTTAGCCACAATAATCATAGAAGAAAAAGAAATAAAAGGAATCCAAACTGGAAAAAAAGAAGTAAAGTTGTTACTGTTTGAAGATGACATGATACTATACATAGAGAATACTAAAGAGGCTACCAGAAAGCTACTAGAACTAATCAATGAATTTGGTAAAGTAGCAGGATAAAAAATTAATGCACAGAAATCTCTTGCATTCCTATATACTAATGATGAGAAATCTGAAAGAGAAATTAAGCAAGCACTCCCATTTACCACTGTAACAAAAAGAATAACATGCCTAGCAATAAACCTACCTAAGGAGAAAAAAGACCTGTATGTAGAAAACAATAAGATACTGATGAAAGAAATTAAAGATGATACAAACAGATGGATAGATATACCATGTTCTTGGATTGGAAGAATCAACACTGTGAAAATGACTATACTACCCAAAGCAATCTACAGATTCAATGCAATCCCTATCAAACTATCAATGGCATTTTTTCCACAGAACTAGAACAAAAGATTTCACAAGTTTTATGGAAACACAAAAGACCATGAATTACCAAAGCAATCTGGAGAAAGAAAAATGGAGCTGGGGAAATAAGGCTCCTGGACTTCAGACTATACTACAAAGCTGTAGTAATCAAGACTGTATGGTACTGGCCCAAAACCAGAAATATAGATCCCTCTAAGAGGATAGAAATCCCAGAGACAAACCTATGCTCCTATGGTCACCTTATTTTTGATAAAGAAGGCAAGAATATACAATGGAGAAAAGACAGCCTCTTCAACATATGGGGCTGGAAAAACTGGACAGCTACATGTAAAAGAATGAAATTAGAACATTCCATAACACCATACACAAAATAAACTCAAAATGGATTAAAGACCTAAATGCAAGGCCAGACACAAGAAAACTCTTAGAGGAAAACATAGGCAGAACACTCCATGACATAAATCACAGCAAGATGCTTTTGGACCCATCTCCTAGAGTAAAGGAAATAAAAACAAAATTAAACAAATGGGACCTAATGAAATTTAAAAGCTTTTGCACAGCAAAGGAAAACATAAACAAGACAAAAAGACAACCCTCAGAATAGGAGAAAATATTTACAAATGAAGCAACTGAGAAAGGATTAATCTCCAAAACTTACAAGCAGCTCATTCAGCTCAATATCAAAAAACAAACAACCCAACCCCAAAATAGGCAAAAGACCTAAGGAGACATTTCTCCAAAGAAGATATACAGATTGCCAACAAACACATGAAAGGATGCTCAACATCACTAATCATTAGAAAAATTCAAATCAAAACTACAATGAAGTATCACCTCCCAACAGTCAGAATGGCCATCATCAAAAAATCTACAAACAATAAATGCTCCAGAGGGTGTGGAGAAAAGTGAATCCTCTTGCACTGTTGTTGGAATGTAAATTGATACACCCACTACGGAGAACAGTATGGAGGTTCCTTTAAAAACTAAAAATAGAACTTCCATATACCCAGCAATCCCACTACTGGGCACATACCTTGAGAAAACCATAATTCAAAAGAGTTACCTATCACGATATTCACTGCAACTCTATATACAATAGCCAGGACATGGAAGCAATCTAAATGTCCATCGACAGATGAATGGTCAAAGAAGATGTGGCACATGTGTACAATGGTATATTACAAAGCCATAAAAAGAAGTGAAATTGTGTTATTTGTAGAGAGGTGGATGGACATAGAGTCTGTTGTACAGAGTGAAGTAAGTCAGAAAGAAAAAGAAATACTGTATGCTAACACATATATATGGAATCTAAAAAAAAAATAATAAGGTTCTAAGGAACCTAGGGGCAGCACAGGAATAAAGATGCAGATGTAGAGAATGGACTTGAGGACATGGGGAGGGGGAAGGGTAAGCTGGGACGAAGTGAGAGAGTGGCATGGACATATATACACTACCAAATGTAAAATAGATAGCTAGTGGGAAGCAGTTGCATAGCACAGGGAGATCAGCTTGGTGCTCTGTGACCACCTAGAGGAATGGGATAGGGAGGGTGGGAGGGAGACGCAAGAGGGAGGAGATATGGAGATATATGTATATGTATAGCTGATTCACTTTGTTATAAAGCAGAAGACACCATTGTAAAGCAATTATACTCCAATAAAGATGTTAATAAAAAGGGGGGGGGGGAATCAGCTAGAAAACAATAAAGTTAACTTTTTTATTCACCAGAATCAAAGAAAAAAGAAATTATGCTATTACTTTCCAATAAACCATAGCAATGGTATTAAACAATTTTATATGTTTTAATATCTTGATCTATTTAAAATCCCATCATTCATCTGTTCTCTAGATGGCTTTCCTTTCTAAAATATATATTACTTAAAAAAATTCTCCATGAACAAGAATAAATGGCTTAGAATACATTAATATCAAATGCATGTCATTTATACATATATTTACAACCTTTTTTGCCTAGCCTCATCTAGACAGCAATCTTTAGTGTAACAATCCAAGTAATACTTTACTGTAATGGAGGCAATAAAAATATAAAATTTACCACAATTTTGAGTTGCAAATGTTTTTGTAATGATTATCTATGATAGTGAATTAGATTGAACAGAAATAACTGAGCATTTCTCTTTCAGAACTAACAGTATAACAATTGTGAAAAACGGGACCTTCACTGACTTTCATTCTATTCTATTGTGCCTCTTAGGTACACAGAATCTTATGTTCCTGTCTCAATTGCCTAGTTCAAAACCTACGTAAGCATCAAATCACATAATGAGGTTACAAGATACTTCCTGGCTTCTTAAAATATTAGTAAGCAAGTCAGCAACAGAGAATTGGCAAATGAGAGAAAAATTGTGAATCAAATGAGGAAAATGTGATGGTTTGATACTTACTCTGTATTTTCCAACCATAGTAACTATTTTAAAGTGTCACTTTTTCTTTTTCCCCCTTAAAATGTTATTATCATGAAACTTCTTCATGGAGAGAGGAAACAACTAACTATACATAAATTAGCTTCAAATAATCAGAAACCAAAGATTTTAAATTAAAATATATTTTTTGTGATGTGGATCTGGAGAAGTTCAGACAGGATTGATCCAGTGTTGCATTTCTATACATTAACAATGAATTATCATAAAGAGAATTCAAGAAAATAATACCATTTACTATCAAAAAGAATAAAATACTGAGGAATAAATTTAACCATGAAGATGAAAGACCTGTACTCTGAAAAATATAAGACATTGATAAAAAAAAAAAAGTAGGAGACAATGCAAATAAATGGAAAGATATTCCATGTTTCTGGAATGTCTATACTCTCCAAAGCAATTTACAGGTTCAACAAAATCCCTATCAAAATATCCATGGCATTTTTAACAGAACTAGAACAAATAATCCTAAAATGTGTATAGAAACACAAAACACCCTGAATAACCAAAGCAATCATGAGAAAGAAGAGCAAATCTGGAAGTATCACACTCTCTGACTTCAAACCATCCTACAGACTAAATAATTCAAAACAGTATGGTACTGGCACAAAAACAGACACATAAATCAATGGAAGAGAATAGACAGCCCAGAAATAAACCCATGCACATATGGTCATTTAATCTGCAACAGAGGAGGCAAGAATATACAATAGGGAAAAGACTGTTTCTTCAATAAGTGGTGTTGGGTAAACTGGAGAGCTACACATAAAAGAATGAAACTAAAACAGCTTTTCATACCATATATAAAAATAAACTCAAAATGGATTACAGACTTAAATGTAAGACAAAAACTGAAACCATACAATTTCTAGAAGAAACATACACAGTATGCTCTTTTAAATAGGAGTTAGAAATATTTTTATGGATCTTTCTCTTCAGGAAAGAGAAACAAGAGCAAAAATAAACAAATAGAACCTAATCAAAATTAAAAGCTTTGACACAGTAAAGGAAAACATCAACAAAATGAAAAAGTCACTTACTTAATGAGAGCTATCTGCAAACAATATGTCCAAAAAGGAGTTAATAACGAAAATATATAAAGAACACAGACAACTCAACTTCTTTCAAATATGAAAGAAGTCCATTAAAAAAAAATAAGTAGAGGACCTGAATAGGCAATTTTTTCCAAAAAATACATACAGGTGGCCAACAGGAACATGAAATGATGTTCAATATCACTAGTTATCAGGGAAATACAAAGAAATCCACAATGAAATATGACTTCGCACCCGTTAGAATGGCTATTATCAAAAAGACAACAAATAAGTGTTGGTAAGGATGTGGAGAAAAGGGAACCCTAGTGTACAGTTGGTGGAAATGTAAATTGGTACAGGAAAACAATAGGGAGGTTCCTCAAAAAAATTAAAAATACAACTACCATACAATCCACTCCTGAGTACTTATCTGAAGAAAACAAACGCTCTAATTTGAAACGATATTTGTGCCCTAATGTTCATAGCAGCATTATTTACTATAGCTAAGATACGTAGGTAACCTAATTGTCCATCAACAGATGAATAGATAAAGAAGATGTGGTATATAAGGAAATATTAATCAGTTAGAAAGAAGAATGATATCTTGCCTTTGCAACAACATGGATGGACCTGGAGGGTAATATGCTTAGTGAAATAACTCAGACAGAGAAAGACAAACACTGAATGTTTTCACCTATGCGTGGTATCTAAGGAAACAAAACAACTAAGCAAGTGCAACAAAATGGAAACAGAGTCACAGGTACAGAGAACAAGCTAGTGGCTACCAGAGGGGAGAGGGGTGAGGAGTGAGGGGGGTAGTGTCAAAACAGACGAAGGGGATTAAGAGGTACATACTACCAGTTATAAAATAAAGTACAGGGCTGTAATGTAAAAAAAAAAGAAAAGGATAAAAAGAATAGCATCAAAATGGAACACTAGAAAATATCTATTAAGACACAACACACACACACACACACACACACACACACGTGTATCGATTAAAACACACATAACGTAATAGAGGAATTAAGGAAATAAGTCACAGAGAAAACAAATAACAAATTGACAGAATTAAGCACTTCCTTTCCAGTAATTACATTAAATGAAAAAATGGATTAGGTATTCCAATTAAAAAGGTGGAATGTGGCAGAATTGATTAAAAAATAACATAATGCAACTGTCTGTTATCTAAAAGGGACTCATTTTAGGTCCAAAGACACAAATTGGTTGAAAGAAAAAGAGAACAGTATTTAAGTCCATACGTAAAATACTGGATTGTCTATTTCTTCTTTGAATTCTTTTATTTTTTTCTCTCATGTATATTGAAGCTCTGATGATAGGCACACATGCCTCTAGAGTTTTTGTTGGGGACTGACTGTTTAATTACTACCTAACAGCCTTTTTTTGTCTATGATAATTTTCTGTTTTTCCCTCTGGGTTTTTTTTTTCCCACTTTTTTCCCCTCTCTGCCCACTACTGAGTTATTTGAACACTTCTGGGTTGTCATTTCTTTCCTTTCAGCAATTTAATAATATCCTTTCTTCCTTCTGGCCACCATGTTTTCTGATGAGACATATGCAATCATTTGAACTGTTGTTCTCTACAGGAAATGTACCTTATTTGAACGTGGCTGCTTTCAAAATCTTACTCTGTCTTTAATTTCCAACAGGATGATTGCTGGGTTCTTGTGTGTGATTCCTCTTTGAGGTTCATTGGCCTTGAAAGTATAGATATGGTTTGTAGCTGCATCTCTCCCATCTCCACCTCCATCTTCACATGGCCTTCTCTCCTGGGTCTTTGTGTCTAAATTTCCCTCTTCTTAGGAGAACACTAATCATTGGACATTTTTCAGAGAAGCTTTAGGTTTACAATAAACCAAGAGGGAGATACCAAGGATGAAGCTATGTTAACACATCTTAATCAGCCAAAGTCCATAGTTTACTTTTGGGTTCACTTTTGGTATTGTGCATTCTATAGGCTTGGACAAATATATAATGACATATATCTATCATTAAAATATCATACAGGATATTTTCATTGTCCTAAAAATCCTCTGTGCTCTGCCTATTCATTTCTTTTCCCCTTCCACTACTGGCAACTACTAATCTTTTTACCATCTCCATCGTTTCACCCTTTCCAGAATGTTATATAGGCGTAACTGTAGAGTACATAACATTTTCAGGTTGGCTTCTTTCACTTAGTGATATGCATTCAAGGTTCCTCCATGTTTTTCTGTGGCTTGATAGCCATTTCTTTTGAGTGCTGAATAATATTCCATTCTCTGGATGGACCACAGTTTATTTGTCCACTCACATACTGAAGGAAATCTTGGTTGCTTCCAAGTTTTTACAGTTATGAATAACATAAACATCCATGTGCAGATTTTTGTGTGGACATAAGTTTTCAACTCTTTTAGGTAAATACCAATGGATGTGATTACTAGATCTCATGGTAAGAGTATGCTTAGTTTTGTAAGAAACTACCAACTCTCTTCCAAAGTGACTGCACCATTTTGCATTCTCCTGAGTAAAGGATGAGAATTCCGTTTCTCCACCTCTTCCCCAGCATTTGGTGTTGCCAGTATTCCAGACTTTCTGGATTTTGACTATTCTAAAATGTGTATAGTGATATCTCATTGTTGTTTTACTTTGCGTTTCCCTGATGACATATGATGTGGAACATTTTCTATGTGCTTATTTGCCATTGGGTATCTCCTTTGGTGGGGTGTCTGTTAAGGTCTTTGGCCTACCTTTTAAATAGGATTACTTATTTTCTGATTGTTGAGTTTTAAGAGCTTTGAACATTTTGGATAACAGTCCTTTATCAGGGATGTCTTTTGCAAATATTTTCTCCTAGTTGATGCCTTGTCTTCTCATTCTCTTGACATTGTCTTTCACAGAGTAGAAATATTTAATTTTAATAAAGTCCAGCTTATTAATTGTTTCATGGATCGTGTTTCGGGAGTTGTATCTAAAAAGGCATCACCATTGCCAATGTCATCTAGGTTTTCTCCCATGTTATCTTCAAAGACTTTTTCTAACATACCTTATAGTACAAGATTTTTGGTAGTGAATTCTTTCAGCTATTGCATGACTGAAACTTAGTTTACCTTTGTTTCTAAAAGATATTTTCAGTGGGTAGAGAGTTCTAAGTTAAGAGTATTTTTTTCTCTCTTAGATCTTTAAAGATACTGCTCCACTCTCTTCTCACTTGCTCTGTTTCTGAAAATTCTGCCATCTCCCCACCTGTACGTACACCCCACATGTACCCCTGGCTACTTTACATTTTTTCTCTTTATCACTGATTTCAAGAAATTTGATTGTGATGCATATTGGTGTAGTTTTCTATATATTTCTTGTGCTTGAGTTTTGTTGATTTTCTTGGAGTCATGGATATATAATTCTCATTAAATTAGGAATAGTTCTGGTCATAGATTTTTCAAATATTTTCTCTACCCCCTTTATTTCTTCATGGATTTCAATTACATGTATATTAGGACACTGAAAACTGTGCCATAGCTTACAAATGCTTTTATTACATTTTAAAAAATCATTATTTCTCTCTGTGTTTCATACTGGATAATATTTATTGCTATGTTTCCATATTCACTAATTTTTCCATCTGTGATATCCACTTTGCTGTTAATACAATTTGGTATATTTTTAAAAATTTCACATGGTGCAATTTTCAGACCTAGAAGTTTGAATCAAATATTTCTTTATATCTTCCATTTCTCTACTTAACTCTGTAACATATAGTCATAATATATCTGTAGATCCTTGTCTGCTGATTCTGACATCTGTTAGAGGCTTTTAAATTTATTTTTCTCCTCATTATGAATTACATTTTTTTACTTCTTTGCATACCTAGTGTAATATTTGATGGGATGTTAGAAATGATAAGTGTTACCTTGTTTTGCGATGTTTCTTTTTGTATTCCCATATGTGTTCTTGAACTTGGTTCAGGGATATGATTAAGTTACTTTGAAACAGTATACTATTTTCAGGTCTAGTTTTTAATAATTGTCAGGTGGGACCAGACACTGGGAGGAGGGATAATGACTCTCCACTCCTAAATGAGATGCATCTGGGTACTCTGCCTGCTGCCCCCTGAACCTGCGTTAGCACCTCACAGTTTTCTCTCATCATCTCAGCAGCTTCTTTCCCCAGCCTTGGATATTTTCTTCATGCACACATGTGATTAGCACTCAGGTGAATACTTATGAGTGTGGTTTCTGTAATTCATTCTTTGTGCTGCTCTCTCCTCTCTGTACTCTTCTCTTCTGGTCTCTCCTGAGTCCTGGCTCTTCCTTTAACTGGACTCAGTCCTCCTATGTCCCAGCCTGTGTCTTCTCTCTCAAGGTCACTGAGCTAGTGTGGTCTGCACATCATTAGTTAAATATCTTTAGGGATCAATGCCCTTTGTTGCCTCATGTCCAGGGTCTTGAAACCATTGTTTAATATATTTTGTCCAGTATTTTTTGCTACTTTAGGAGGGAGGGAAGATCCTATCTCTATTATTTCATTTTTGTTGAAAGTGTCTCTCTAATTTGTTCCTTACTGTTAAAATTGTATTTTTACATTGCTGATCAGATTTGTGTATCTTACTACAACACACACACACACACACACACACACACACGACAGTATTTCTACCTATGGGGAATTGTCAACATCCCTTATGAAGGCTGCTAACATATTTGTCATTTGTATACTGCATAATTTTTCTTCTGACCATTCATGCATTTTTCTCCTTGCCTACATAACCTTTCAACTGGTGAGTTTATATCTGATTTTAAAAGTCTTGGTTTAAATATCTCTTTCTGGAAATCTTCAATGACTATCAAAATGAATTAAGCAGCTTCCTTTATAAAATTCACAGCCGCCTGAGCTTTCTTTGGCATGACACAAATCACACTGCGTCATCATTGTTTGCTTAATTTTCCATCTCTACACTAAACTGTGATTTCATCTCTGGTGTGGCTGGGAATTTTCACTAATGTAGTCTGCTCACCTAGCACAATTTATAAAGCATGACAAAAGTTCAGAAATAATTCTTGAATCCATGGATGTCTAAGAAGTGTTTTTTTTTTTTCTTTTTTAATCTGGAATATTACAAGTATGTCCCTACCCAAGAAGGAAACTTTGGTGCATAGCTTACTGCTTGGGGATGTCAGTGATGAACTTATTCACTCAACTGTGTGCTTGAAAAGCCATTTTTGGAATTGAGCAAAATCAGCTGATTGAGTCCTTAGCACTCACGCTGTTGGAAAACAAAATTATTTAGTCTCTTTCTAATTAACCCTTTCAAAACTCTTAAGAAACTGACTAAACATTTAGGAGGCATAGTTTAGTTTTATGTTTTAATCTACACTGGATGATTCAGCTGGAAATCAACTAATTCAATCACTGTACTTTAAATGAATATAGGCTCTGATTTCTGGATGATATTATCATAAATACCAAGCAAATACGGAATGAGTCATAATATTTCCAAGGTATTTAAGCAATCAAGTCCCAGAGGCAACAGGAAGGAAAGTTACATGACATAACTCATCCAGGACACAGTTGTTATTGGAAATGTGATTTCTGCTTCAGTACTGTATTTTGAGGGATGCTAAAAAATTACAGTGAAAGTTTAAGAAAATAATTATGTCCTCTGATATTCAGTAATGGATGAAGCAGATTCTTTTAAATAAATATGACTGTGTAAAACTAACCCTCAACACAGCATAAGTATCACGCCAGTACATACACACTAAAGGCATGGTGGGTGCTTGTGATGTGTCTGCATTTGCACGTGGGCTGGTGTGAGAGTGACAGGTAGACAGGAATAGGGTCACTTCCAATTCAAAGGTGAGTTGTATAAATGCTAAGCTCCTTTCAGATGTACTTACTTCAGGATTGAAGCTGCCAAAAGATAATCCTGCTTTAATTGAGAAACTCTTCTAAGGCAGTTAGTATGCTATTTAACTTAAAATCAAGTAACATAAAATAGAGGTATGCCATTCAAAATCACATATGCCTGTTTTACAAAAATAAGCCTCACTATTTATTTTGACCATAACATATACATTATTTAATTTAGTTTACTTTTAACAGACATGTGGAAGATGTGTTGAAGCAGAACCACTGGAGAATCTGGAAGAAGTTTAAAATATACCAGTGTGTAAATCCACCCTCTCCCACAAAGCCTGATGGAATAGTTCCCGGTGCAGCCTGGATCTCGGGACTTCACAAGCTCCTCAGGAAGTTCTAATTGTGGAGATGATAGAGAACCAGTCTGTCAAAGGAAGAAAGGCTTCCAGACACACATTTTAAGGATTTTGCAACAAGTCTCATTCATGCATATGCTTTTCTCCCCTTCTTTGTAATTTGAGTTTTATAGTTAAGATTTCACAATATGATAGAAATAGCAAACTTTCCAAAGCTCCAGCCTCTACCCTATATACCTCCTATTAAGAGTGACAAGGTTGTTCTTAATGTTGTCATTCCCAAGTGACAAGTCTAGCAGTTTCCACATCCCCTGCATCATCTTGAATTCCCTTTCATACAGTGAATCCAATATTCCTATTACTCATAGCCCTAGGATTCTACAGAAAGCTGGCCTACTTGCAGACATATAAGGATGGACTAGAAACCCTGAGGGATGAATGAGGAGACTCTTAGGAGTAGAAGTAAGGGAAAATGCTGAGAGAAAGTTCATTCTGAAGTTACTGAAAGAAAATGTGGACAGAGTTCTCATGAGAAGGGATTAGATAGTGTTCATCTCAGAAAAATACTGCCATTGAGGAAATGGTGTTTGTCCAATCACTGAAACCTCAGACATTGTGCTTCTGTCTTCACAATGGCCACCTGTGTTGTGCTGAAGGAAGACATGTGAATGAGGGAAAATGTTTGTAAACTGAAGTCTCTTTTGCCCTAAATTCCAGTGGCTTATCCTAGAAGCTCTGGGGAATTGGTTTTGCCTAGCTGGTGATCTGAGTGGCTTAAAATACTAAGAACAGGATAAGAGACTATTTGAGCCTCTTTGATTCTACATCTACACCCCAGTCTGGGTCTGTTGGATCTGGGTATTCTGAGGATGAAGTTGAGTAATTCTGTGGAAAAGCATGGCAAGCAAAAGGTCGAAGACAAGGTTGACCTCAGAGACTTAGAACAGAGCCAATCTCCTCTGCCCACAGAGGGTTCCCTTGAAGCAGATGATGACACACCTCCATCCTGAAGAAGAGACTGCAGGAGGTGATGAGGAGACCTCAACAGGTAGAGTTTCCCCCATTGCTCAGAACCTTCCACCTGGCACACCAAATCAATAAAATGTTTTCTCTCGACCTGACTTTCTATGTGGTGTGTATGACAGAATCATCTCTGAATCCTACTCAAAAGCTTCAAGTACATTTGGTCACATTGTCATGTTCAAAGGGATGATATATGACTTTCATGCTAAAGTAAAACAAGCATGTGGCATAGATTTTGCTCAGCTCATGAATTAATGAGGGGAATATGGATGATGCTAATACCAGTCCAAATAGCATTCGAGAACCAAGGTATGTAAAGGCAATTTAGTAGATGGCTGGATAAATGTAACACTGGTTAATTTCCAACAGGGCTATAAGCCACACTATGTAGGGTCATGTGTTCCATTGGAGAAACTTATCTGCAGTTCCAGTAGATAAAAATCTACAAATTATTCTCTGCCCTTACAGAGTTATAAAGTAGCTCATTAATTAGAAAGTCAACACTAACCCTGCACTGAAAGAGTACCCAGAAATTTCTTTTGCCTGTTTTCATGTTTCTGAGCACTTTTCTTACAACTTTGGTGTGACCGTTTGGTTTGGAAGTGTGCACAAGGCTGTGGCAGCCCCGTGGACCACAAGAAGGGCAGTACTTGCACATAATGTTTACCCCTCGACACAGTGTTATAAGCTCACCTCCATTGGTGGGGGACGGCGCCTCAGAGAAGTGAGGTTACTTATTCACAGATTCTTTGCATTGGGGAAGATGGAGTCCTAAATGAAGTGAAATCTTTCTAATTCCAGAGTCCTGAGTGTCCTTGACCATAGTCTTCTGCTTCTGGTCAGGAGATGTGTGCTTCCACCCTATGTGACACCCATCTGGAAACCTCACCTTGGAGAATTTAGATCATCCTTACTTTGTTCTCAGCCTATGTTCCTGTTCAAGTTGGTGCTGACCTGCTTCTAACTGCCCTGGCCCTTAGCTTTTTCTTGTCCTCGAGGATGATTCCAATGTTCTACCGTGGCTACCTTCACTCCGCTGCCTTAGGTAAACCTTCTGGGAAGTAAGAGGTTACGGAACTGCTCCAGGAGTGAAAGGAAGGTGAGTCGGTGACATGTCCCTGTAACTACTATATTGGTGAACACACTATGGTGTCTGCTAGGTAAAGGAGAGTCTTTATCAATAGGATGTATTGGGTTGTTTAAGATTGCTCAGGATCAACACACCTATGGATTTATAAGGCATGGCAACCTGAAAAATGTCATTTAAGCTGGATTGTTACCTGTACATAAAATATAAATTGAAAATGTTTCATGACTCAGATGTCTCTCTTTCCTGTAAGCATGGAGCCACATATATTATTTAGAGATGTCATATGCTAAAATGGGCCAAGTGTGTCCAATGTGATGAGAAGAGTCTATAGACCTCTCTCTGCTTCACTTGCCTCCTGGTTACTTGTCCCCTTGAAATTATGTGTGACATTGATGCTGGGAAAGAATGCAATTTGTCTGAGTCTGATTTGACAATCCAATCCTCTTCTTTTTAATTTTTTTTAATTGAAGTATAGTTGAGTTACAGTGTTGTACCAATCTCTGCTGTACAGAAAAGTGACTCAGTAATATACATATATACAATTCTTTTTTTATATTCTTTTCCATTATGGTTTATCACAGGATATTGAATAGAGTTCCCTGTGCTATACAGTAGGACCTTGTTGTTTATCTATTCTAAATGTAGTAGTTTGCATCTAACAACCACAAACTCCCAGTCCCTCCCTCTCCCTCCTCCCTTCCCCCTTGGCAGCCATAAGTCTGTTCTCTATGTCTATGAGTTTCTGTTTTATAGATAGGTTCTTTTGTGCCATATTTTAGATTCCACATATAAGTGATATCATATGATATTTGTCTTTATCTTTCTGACTTACTTCACTTAGTATGACAATCTCTAGTTACATCCATGTTGCTGCAAATGGCATTGTTTTGTTCTTTATTGTGGCTGAGTAATATTCCATTGTATCCATATACCATATCTTTATCATTTATCTGTTGATGAACATTTAGATTGTTTCCATGTTTGACTGTTGTGAGCAGTGCTGCTATGAACATAGGGAGTACATGTATCTTTTTGAATTATAGTCTTGTCCGGGTATATTCGCAGGAGTGGGATTGCTGGATTATATGGTAATTCTATTTTTAGTTTTCCGAGGAACCTCCATACTGTTTTCCATATTGGTTATACCCAATCCTCTTTTATCTCAATCTCTTTGTGAATTTGGCTCAGAAATATGTGGGTCCATCATGCACAGTTGTGTAGGATGGGCACTGCACAACTCTAGACTGTACTTTACTGTATAAGCTGTGCACAATCCACTCTGCAGCATAGCCTGGGTGATCACATGGGGTGGCTCTCCTTGCAGAGTAACCCTGGCTTCAAAGGAAAGGACTATGTAATAGAAGTCTTCGTATTACTAATTCCCTTTGACATTCTATAACAATTGAGAAAAACTGCTGCATTAACAAGAAAAGTGTCTAAAATATGAAATTGATTTGGTTGCATGATATGATATGTGCAACCACAAGTTATGGTTCTTCTGGGTAACTTTGTAATTGAACTATAAAATGTGTTATGTTTAATATTCACATGTGAAGAATCACTTTTTAGAGGAACTTCCATTCCGGGGAAACTAACCAGTTAAGTTTGCCTATTACCTGCCTCCATCAATTTCTGAGAAAAAGTCATATGCTACTGAAAAACCATTGATAACAGAGAAGAATGCCATATAGGGAAAAATAAATACCAACATTGTCAAAAAATGACCAGTTCCTGGTCTTGAGGAGTAAGCCAGCAGTTTTTTTATGTTGAGGCTGGAGAGCACACATTTCAGATTTCCAGGCTCACAATATCTGTTGCAGCTACTCACCTCTCCCTGCGCAATGGGAAAGCAGCCATGGACAGGACAGAAATGAATGGCCATTCCTTTAATTGTTTACTTACAAAAACAGGCAGTGTGTTGGTTCGTTGAGTGCTGGTCTAGAGGGAAGTTTTATCTGCTGATGGAAGGCCATGCCAGAAGTTAGGGAGTTTGGGATAGATCTCAACTTAGAGGTGTTGCCCGTGGGGAATCCCCATGGATTCTATACTGTGCCAGGAGGATGACTCTGAAACAGTCTTGGGCTTCTGAGCAGTAGGAGTTTCCCGGGGTAATATTACATGTTACTTTGGGGCAAGTTCCTTACTTTCTGAATAAGTCTTACGTGGCAGTAGAGACCAGAGCCTGTGTTTTCCTACTTTCCCTAAACCCCTTCAAAAGTCTAGTGTTTCATTTCTCTTGCTGATTGTTTTGTGTGTGTGTGTGTGTGTGTGTGTGTTTATAAAATTCAGTTCATGAAGGTGATATCTCTCAGAGCTCTTGGGCAAAGTGGTAGTTTAGGGGACTCCCAGGGTGCTGGGACTGTGGTTGTCCTCACCTGGTGGCAGGAGATGGAATTCTCAGGGGAGATTCTGGAGATTGATCCAGAAACAAGTGATCATCCATAATCTTTGGGCCTGAGCTGGAAGTCAGGGTCCCAGAGACAAGCAGGAAGCTTCCTTCAAAGGCAGAAACGTAAGTAGGGGTAGAATTAAGATTCAGAAACAGGGAAGAAGTAGACCAAAGTGTTCCCAATAGAAGACAAGGGAATATGCTCTAGTGATGAAAGCAAACGTTTCTTGGTGTTTGTAATTTGCTAAACTCATGTGTGTGCCAGGCCAACCTAAAAGTAAGAGTAACAATCAGAACTTTATACGAATAAGGTTTTTCACTTCCAAGTGTTTTGGATTTCTTTTCTCTAATTTTAATTGTCCTGCATTACTGCTGCAGAATGGGTTTTAACAGTGGAAGAAGTCTGCATAGAGCATAGAGGTTATTTAATATGAGCAGGACACTCAGCCTCTTTAATTCGCAATTGTTCTCGACCCCTTTTCCTAACATGAGTCTTCTGGCCTTACATTCATTTACACAGAGCTGATTTCAGTGCAGATCACTTTGTCCCCTACATGTGGACAATGGTATCATTTACCTGTGTGTTGCCAGGTAAAGCGTGTTCTATCTCCTTTGTATGACCCACCTCATGATATGCTGTCATCAGCTTTCAGATGTCGTAATTCAAATCTTTAAGGTCTTTGTATCTGCTTTAGCACAAGTAACAAAAGGATAACTGATGTGGTTTTTTTTTGAATAGGAAAATTCTACATTAGTTTTTTTTTTTTAATGTGATGAGTAACAATTTGGATGTGTTCCAGTATTTAAGTTGATAAGCATCCTTAAGGAAAAAAAATAGCTTAGAAATGTCAACTCATCTGGCTTCCTGGAATGATTTGCAAATTTAAAGCACTTCCTCTGAGTAACTGGAGGGTTGTTATGGTCTTCAAGAAGTAGCATGAGCTGAGGCAAAAGAAGAAAACCTCAATCTTTCCAGAGGAGCTTAGATCACAGAGAACACAGGCAGAGAGTCAAAATGTGTGAATAACGTGCTCTCTACATAAATTCCTTCCATTAGAATTTGGGTTATGTGAGAGTACAAGTGTCATCTGAGGAGGCCAGCTGTTTTCCTAGGCTGTGCTGTTTATAGCAACGCCATGATCTGGATTCTAATTCTCAGCTTTGCAGTTTCAGCAATTTACAGTTTTAAAGGCACCCAGAGTTGATCAGATGCAGGAAGAAAAACAGATGCTGAGCAAGTACCAAGAGTCTGGTTTATAAACCAGAAGGCCCATCTGTTAAATGAGAACAAGCAATGGGAGATGTCGCTTCCCAGGCGCTGGGGCGCTAGGTCTTCTAATCAGGCAGAACCTTCTCTCCTGTCTAGAAAGCTGACTTCATTGTCCTGTGAATGTGGAATCACAGAAATATAAGAGCAGACATTTATCAAGTAGTGACCATATGCTGGGTGTGGTATAAAGATTTTACATATCAGACCTTATTAAAACTCCTAATGACCTACAGGTTATGTCTACAGTATTACTATCCTTGATTCTCAGAAGGAAAACAGAGGATTTTCTCAGCCAAAAATGACCTAGCTAGTGAGTGGATGGGTTGGGTGAGCCCATGCAGTCTGACTGCAGATGCTTTCAGCCTTTAAAAAAATTATTGAAGTATAGTTGATTTACAGCGTTGTGTTGATTTCTGCTCTACAGCAAAGTGATTCAGCTATATATACATATTCATTTTTTTATTTTATTTTTATTTTTTTAACATCATTATTGGAGTATAATTGTTTTTTGTTTTTTGTTTTTTGTTTTTTGTGGCACGCGGGCCTCTCACTGTTGTGGCCTTTCCCGGTGAGAAGCACAGGTTCTGGATGCGCAGGCTTAGCGGCCATGGCTCACGGGCCCAGCCGCTCCATGGCATGTGGGATCTTCCCAGACCGGGACACGAACCCACGTCCCCTGCATCGGCAGGCAGACTCTCAACCACTGCGTCACCAGGGAAGCCCAGTATAATTGCTTTACAATGGTGTGTTAGTTTCTGCTTTATAACAAAGTGAATCAGTTATACATATACATATGTTCCCATATCTCTTCCCTCTTGCGTCTCCCTCCCTCCCACCCTCCCTATCCCACTCCTTTAGGTGGTCAAAAACCACCTAGCTGATCTCCCTGTGCTATGTGGCTACTTCCCACTAGCTATTTTACATTTGGTAGTGTATATATGTCCATGTCACTCTCTCACTTTGTCACAGCTTACCCTTGCCCCTTGCCATATCCTCAAGTCCATTCTCTAGTAGGTCTGCGTCTTTATTCTTGTTTTACCCCTACATTCTTTCCTGCATCGGCAGGCGGACTCTCAACCACTGCGCCACCAGGGAAGCCCAATTTTGTTTCTTTTTATGGCTGAGTAATATTCCATTGTATACGTGTGCCACATCATTGGTTGATGGACACTTAGGTTGCTTCAATGTCGTGGCTATTGTAAATAGAGCTGCAATGAACATTTTGGTACATGACTCTTTTTGAATTATAGTTTTCCCAGGGCATATGCTCAGTAGTGGGATTGCTGGGTCGTATGGTATTTCTATTTGTAGTTTTTTAAGGAACCTCCATACAGTTCTCCATAGTGGCTGTATCAATTTACCTTCCAACCAACGGTGCAAGAGTGTTCCCTTTTCTCCACACCCTCTCCAGCATTTATTGTTTGTACATTTTTTGATCATGGCCACTCTGACCAGTGTGAGGTGATACCTCATTGTAGTTTTGATTTGCATTTCTCTAATGATTAATGATGTTGAGCATTCTTTCAAGTGTTTGTTGTCAGTCTGTATATCTTCTTTGGATAAATGTCTATTTAGGTCTTCTGCCCATTTTTGGATTGGGTTGTTTGTTTTTTTGTTATTGAGCTGCTTATAAATTTTGGAGATTAATCCTTTGTCAGTTGCTTCATTTGCAAATATATTCTCCCATTCTGAGGGTTGTCTTTTGGTCTTGTTTATGGTTTGCTTACCTGTACAAAAGCTTTGAGGTTTCATTAGGTCCCATTTGTTTATTTTTGTTTTTATTTCCATTTCTCTAGGAGGTGGGTCAAAAAGGATCTTGCTGTGATTTATGTGATAGAGTGTTCTGCCTATGTTTTCCTCTAAGAGTTTGATAGTGTCTGGCCTTACATTTAGGTCTTTAATCCATTTTAAGCTTATTTTTGTGTACAGTGTTAGGGAGTGTGCTAATTTCATACTTTTACATGTACCTGTCCAGTTTTCCCAGCACCACTTATTGAAGAGGCTATCTTTTCTCCACTGTATATTCTTACCTCCTTTATCAAAGGTAAGGTGACCACATGTGTGTGGGTTTATCTCTGGGCTTTCTATCTTGTTCCATTGATCTATATTTCTGTTTTTGTGCCAGTACCATACTGTCCTTTTCCAGGAATATAGTTCCCTGTGTTAGACGGTAGGGCCTTGTGGTTTATCCAACATGTATATACTAGTTTTCCAGGTGCTCTCAGCCTTTAGCACTTGTGCAGATTAGCACACAGGTACCAAACCTCCTGTAAGACACTTAATGCAATTCTTTTCTGTACTCATCAGACCAGGTGAGATGTGGTGTCCTGACTATAGCTTTTAGATGATCTGTGGCACAATAATTTGGAAATCACATATTTTCCAGTAAAGACAACACCATTTCATATATTCAATTTGTTCAGTTCATTTAATGCAGAGAATTCAGCATTAATTGAATGAATGCTATGTGTTGAAAACCTGCCATACATTATTTCATCAAAATTGCACAAAAACTAGATCGTCTTCTTTTGACATATGAAGAATTTAGGCTCAGATATCTTGGTTAATTTTTTCCAAGTGTTACAAATCGTGTTATAAAATATACCTGGTGGTTGAGAGTCCACCTGCCGATGCAAGGGACATGGGTTCGTGCCCCATCCGGATGGTTCCCACATACTGCGGAGCGGCTGGGCCCGTGAGTCACGGCCTCTGAGCCTGCACGTTCGGAGCCTGTGCTCTGCAACGGGAGAGACCACAACAGTGAGATGCCCGCGTACCGCAAGAAAAAGAAAAAAAAAAATCAAAAAGAAACATTTGGGAAACAGAAAAAACCTGGTTCCCATCAAATTGCCGCCTCATTGATTCTGGGTGATTTGTAACAATGCAGGTAACATCCCAAGCACACAGAGGTGTCATCAAGACAGAAGGTGATTATTCATATGCAAGTGCTTTTTAAACAATAGGCAGCTATTCTCAGAAAAACTGCTGGATAAAAATGGTGCTGTCACTTTGGCCTTTTGAACATCATTCAAAACCAAGAAGAATGAGAATGAATTCAAGCTCCATATTCGACAATACTAGGAAACATCCATAACCCTGAAACCTTCCATGGGTCTGCTGCACCGCAGACCTCAGACAGCAGGACAAAGCCTAGAGCCATATCCTTCCAGGAAGCAGGGTGGCTGGCTGCAGAGAAGGCCTCTCCCCTTGTGCTTAGTGCTGTGGGCTGAGGCACAGACATCAATCCTATGGGATCCCAAGAGTTCCTGCCATTCTGCTCCATCTTCCATACAGACTCTGCAAATGCCAGGTTTCACATTCCCTGTGAATAATGATCAAAAAGAGTCAAGAGGTGCATCTATGGTGTTGCATGTGTTAGAACTTTACTCCTTTTTCTGACTGAATAATAGTTCATTATATGGAAGCATCACATTTTGTTAATCCTTTCATCTGTTGATGGGCAGTGACTGGGTATGATGTTTCCTTGGAGGGTGATAAAGATGCTCTGGGACCAGAGAGGCTGTGGTTCCCCAACCTTGTGATTGTATCAGGGCCATGGACTTGTAAAGCTTAAAAAGGCTAATTTTATGTTGTATAAATTTCACCTCAAAAAAAGTTGAGGACACAAGATACATATCATGATGATCAAAAAAACAGGCAAGAAAAAATCATGCATAATACCCAATACAACAATGACAAAATGTAGGACAACCTAATGGCAGAAAACTATTCACCAGGAAGAGTGCCTTGGGAAAAAAAAATGTGACTAAATAATTTGCCATGAATTCAAACCTTTCGGCTAATGATGTTGGTTGAGGTTAAAATATTAATGGCACCTATTATCAAGGTCATCCATAATATTTTGTTTGCATACAAAATAAAATGGAATAGTATAGCAATGGCCATAGATGGTCAGAAACCTGTGGGCATACTGATCTGACTTCCTCACATTCCTCCCTGTAAGAGGGATCCTGACACCAGGAGATAAATTTTTTAAATTGGGTTTTGGCCTAAATAACATGTGGAATGATATAAAAACCCACATAAACACTGCTTGGCCAAATGGTTGGACCCCAGTGATCCTGCAGCACTGGGGTCAGACAGTTGGCTACATATCACTAATCACAGTGTTCTTTAGAAGACACAAAGTCTATAAATCAAAGCAAATGTAGGGATGTAGGAAGTTGGGCAAAGTTAGTAGATTCTTTTCAGCTATCAAGTAGTGCAAAAAAAAAAATTTTAAGAGATCTGACTGATTGTGCGGGAACAGAACTAGACGTGATCCCTTTAAGAAAACCAGTTATTAGACTGCAGTGTCAAAAAATTAAGAAAACAAATATTTAACACAAGAAAGGAGGAAGTGAGTTACAAGTAAAGCCTTGGGCTTCAGCGAGTATGCAATGGGCAAGTGAGGATAAAGTTAACTAAATTGTTCAGTGATGTAGAAGACATGGAAAATCAAATTATCATGTTGTTAGTAGGACCTTAAAGATGTGGACAACCAGAGGAATACACCATAGCAAGCAATTAAATCTTCATACAAAAGGAGTATATTGTGAAGATAGAATGTCATCAACTAGTGGGTCAAAGAAATTGGTTAAAGCTATGGCTGGACAAAGTGAAATAAAATGAAATACACAACCCACATATAGGAGTTTACAAATGAACCAGAATAAAAAAAGAGAAAATCAAGTCTGTGATGCTAAGAGAAGTTATCAAATATACCTACAAGTAATCTCTGGAGGGGAGTAAAAATGATCCCACGTGGCCTTCCTATTAGACCTATAATGAACTGAACACACTTGGCACTGGTCTTTGGATAGCAGAAGGTAACTTCTACCATAGATGTAATTGGATTAAATTCTGGGGAAAATTTTATGGATACATCCAGTGAGGAATGATTCCTAGAAGTGATTTCTTGCCTTAGAATCACCACAAACATGGACTTGGAAATTGTGAAAGCATTACCTCTCTAGATGAAAAACACTGCCCCACCCCCAATCAACATGAGGTGTTGGAATGTACATGAAGTAATGAATATGATGAAAAAAGGGCAAACATGATGTTGTCCCAATGAATGGGCAACCTGGGAATACTAAGAAGAAATCTGGATTGCTCCCAAGTTATCTTTTTCTACCATGAGACAATTAACTTTTCTGAGGAAATGAAGTAATTTTAAAAAGTAGCCTCCTCCTCACTTTTACCACATAAAGATAAACATGTACATACAAAGATGAGCATCCTATAGTCACCAAATGGAGGAGGAAAGTCAAGAAGACTGTAGTGAATACTACATATGCAAATTTAATGATGAAATATTCCCTGACAAAGGTATAGACCGAGTGCAATGGGTGGAGTAACATCATCTCTTGATTTGGATTATTGAAAAAACTGGACAAATTGAAATCACTTTGATATTGCTAAGTTAATCAAATATATTCTTCTACTAGGTCCTATGACAATAATGTTGGTAATAATAAACAAGGAGACAGAACTCTTAAATTCTGTAGATGGAAAACATGTGCTGTGGTGTGGTCCATGGGCATCATTAGAAAGTCTAGATAGAAAGGAGAATTGATCTAACAGAGATGATCATGATTAAAGACATGCTGTTAAAAACTGTATTGAGATGTAGTTTGTATCTGCAAAGTTACCCATTTGAAATGTCATTCAATGGTTTTAAGTATATTTACAGTACGCAGCCCTCCTCATAACATGATTTTAGAATATTCTCATCGTCCCTCAAAGAACATTTTACCTGTTAACAGCCACTACCTGTTCCCCCTTGCTACACCCTGCACCCCCTCCCTCATCCCTAGGCAAACACTACTCTACCCTACTTCTATGATTTTGCCTCTTCTGGACATTTAATATAAACTGTATCATACAGTACGTGATTTTTGACATTGGCTTTTTTCACTTTGAATGATATTTTCAAGATCCATCTATGATGAACATGTATCAGCACTCCATTCCTTTTCATTGCTGAAAATATTCTATTCTATGAATATTCCACAATTTGTTTATCCATGCATCATAGATTTGTATTTGAGGCTGCACATCCTCCAAAGCCTTCTTAACATTACCACAGAGTCTAACAATTTATTCCCAGGATTTGCCAGTAAATAATCTTCATCGTATGGTAATATCATAGGACTTAAGGATGAGATGCGCTGGGGAAGTTGTGTTATGTGGAACTGAAGCTCATAAACACTCTCTCACTCTACATTTTCATGTGCGTATAAAAATATGCTTGTTGTATTTAAAACTGGCTATCCCACCGGAAATGCAACCTTGCTGATAAACATGTTTTTCTGTTAAACGTGGTCAACTCAAAGTTGTCAGTGAGTTGTCATAAATGTGCTCTGGAAAGTACAGACAGGTTCTGGAATGTATAGCTAAATATTTGAATAACTCTTAAGAAGTCATATGCCCAGTTGTGCAATGGGTTATACAACGTTGCATAGAGTCAAGAATTTAGCTGTTGCAACTGTGGGCCAATGGAGTGCATTCAAGGAACCTGGGGCCCCTTTAGTCAGTGTGTGAACCCCGCCTTCCTAACTGAGCTGGAATGTTGGATCCCTGCATCACCCAGAGTGTTCCGGGCTGGCCACAGGGAGCCACAGGCTGACCATAAGATGGTTCTAATCCCTTCTGGTGACACCGTGAGCAGAGAACACTAGACCCATAGGCTAGGAATGAACAGTAAGCCAGGATAAGCTAGAGAGAGAAAGAGAGAGAGACTGAAAGAGAGTGAGAATGAGCGGTCCGTGTATCCAACAGTGAACAACCTCCATCCCCTTTTGCTTACTTCCTTGCAGACATTGCTCAACTTGTTGAGGGAAATAAATATGTAAATGTTGTGCCAACCAAGTAGAGTTTGTGGATAATTTCTTGTGGTGTTGCCTCCTCATAGACATTTCCAAAAAAGGCTTTGTGTTGACCTTAAGGTCAAGTGGGTGGCTGGTCATGAGAGGTGGGAAGTAGACATTTTCTTAGTGCACTTCATTCTCTATATTTTGCACTTTTCTATGAATACAATGTATTCTGAGCACATATTCCGGGTCAGAAAAAGTACCTGAATGGGTACTGCATAATATTTTGTCTTGTTTTGTCTTTAACCTGTCTGGGTGGCAACAGTTTTAGGGGAACAACTTGGACCCTAGAATCAGAGAACCCTAGATTTAGATCCCCACTGTGTTGAATAACCTTGGGTAAGTTTTAATCTCTCTGAAACTTTCTTTGTTCTCCTAGTGAAATGAAGATAACGAGCCTTACTGTAGACAATTATTGTGAGGCATAAGTGAATGAACATTTACAGCACAATGTCTGACACACAACTGGTAATCACTAAACTATGGTTTTCATATCCACTGTTAAAATGAAGTGTTTAAGTTCTACTGATCAGGAGAAAGACTTAAAGTTAGTGCTAACTAGGAAAAGAGATGTGAAGACAGCAGGTGATACAGGATTGGTGAGGAAGATTTTATGATCAAGGGGAGGAAAACTGTTTAGAGGTCAGCATGAACTAGGAAGATGAAATTTTAAATGATGGCCAGGAAGGAGCAAATTTTTCCTCTTAGGACTTTTGGGTTTTGTTTGTTTGTTTGTTGCTGCTGTAGCTTCCTGTCTTGGTCTTGATGTGTTGCTTATAATTACACCCAAAGCTATCATGTGAGAAAAGAGGAGTGAGGTTTTCAGAAAGATAGGAAGGCATACGTTGGATTAATGTTTCGTGTTCATCTGTTTAAAAATTGCTGCTGATGGGTGCTCTTATGATCTGAACAATAGAGAATGTTCCAGAACCTGCAACCAGGGTAATGGATCCCAGGTGCCACTATGAAGTGTGCTGTCCTTTTATGAGATGAAGAAATTAACTCAAAGGAAAACTGCAATGACTTTTTGGAAGATTCTGTCCATTAGGTGAATGTCAGTAAACTTGATGGGTTCCCACAGATCTCTTGGGAGGTGCTCCTTTTTCTGCATTCTTTTTTCTTGGTGTTCCTCAGACTAAATAATCTCAGTTTACCCATCCTTAAGTTTCTTGAGTCTTTCTTCTGCCAATTCAAACTTCTTCTTAAATCTCTCTAGTGATATTTTAATTCAGTTGTTGTACTTTCCAGTTCCACAATTTCCATTTGGTTCCTTTTCTATAATTTCTATCTCTTTATTGATATGCTGTTTGGTGAGACATCATCCTCCTAGTTTGCTTTCACTTTTTGAACATACTGAAGACAGTTGCTTCAAAGTTTTTGTCTGGTAATTCCAACATCTGTGCTCCGTCATGGACAGTTTCCATTCATTTACTTTTGTGTGTGTGATTGGGCAATACTTTATTATTATTTCCATACTTCATACTTTTTGGTTGAAAAGTGAACATTTTGAACTTTATGTGGCGACTCTGGAAATCAGCTTTTCCCTCTCTTGCTCCTGCTTGTTATGGGTATTTTTTGCTTGTTTAGGGGGTTTTCTAAACGAGTTTTGTAAAGACTGTATTTGTCTAGTATGGGCACTGAAGGCTCTGCTCCATTAGCTTTGTGGTCATTGTGTTGTCTGACAGAAATTCCCTGGAATGTCTGAAGCCAAGAGAGAAATACTGATCCCAGCTTTGCAGATTAGCTGTGTGTTGGGGCATTCCTTCCACACTTGGTCTGACAACTTAAGAGCTCAGTTTCAGCCTTCACTTACTGCTTGCACAGAGCTCAAATGTCAGCCAGAGGTGAAAGCTTGGTGTCTTTTCTGAGCATGTATCCAGCCTTGGGCTCACATCTGGTCTTCTAGATTCCCCGGATTTGTGGGAAGCTTTTCAAGGTCCTTTTCTCTAATGTGTCTACTTCTACAGCCTGTTCCACCCTAGGCTTTTTGGTCTGTCTGTTGCTTGTCTGTCTGTCACCCCTTGCCCCAAGTGGCTTTTACTACCATATTCATTTTTAAATATTTTCAACCAACACCATCTGGGAGGCCATCACAACCTGAGAAAATTCTGAAGGCAAGCCCCTGCGCTGATAGCTTAGCCCCACACAGGTAAAACCACAAAACCTCAGTTATTCAAGGCCAAGGTCCATCTATAACCCTATGGCACCAGAAATCTGCACTAGAAATACCGTCACCATCTCCATGACCGCTGCTGAGCTGAAAGTGGGGGATGGGAGGGGGTAAGTTAAGAGGCATTGATGCTTTCTTATAGAATTTCAGCAGCTGCCTTCTTCATTAAGTATTCTCCTGCTTATCACAAATTTACATTAGGTACCTGAGTTTCAAAAAAGTTGATTCAGACAGTTTTTGCTAGCTTAATCATTGCTTTAGTGGAGGCAAAGTTTTGGAATTTCCAACGTTGCCATTTTGGGTGATGTTGCTCTCATCAGGTCCCATTTTTTAAAAACCACTCCAAACCTTAACCCGTTATCCATTTAACTGTATCCAGTATTTTTTAGTGTTTACCTTCCAAACTGCTCTTCCAAGTTCATTGACTTATTTTCCCCCACCCCACTTTCCACTTTCTTCTATTGTTACATTTGAGCACATATGTTGTACTATGAATTTCATAGTTTATTTTCTCACATAGGTCTTTTGCTCAGAATGCCTTTCTTTCCTATTATTTGTTTAATATGAATTTAATGAACCACATGCTCAACTGTTCTCTTTTCTAAGAAGCATCTCCTAGTAGGACATCTAGGCATAAAATAATTGCTCCCTCTGTTTTTCTTTTATGTATGGTTTTGTATGTTAGAGAAGCAAATACTTACATCCCAGGGGAACAGATAACTGTAAAGATTGCTGTTATTTGTATTGTATTACAGTAACCATCTTCACATCTGACCCAAGAATCTTATGTTAAAATTTTCTTATTAATCTCAAATATTCTTTGGACTGGTTTTAATCTTTTATGTGTTTTCTCATTAGGTTTAGAGGTTCTGTTGAGATGGTCAAGCAGATTTACTTGATCTGTTGTTGGAGAATTGAAATTCATGGTAGTAAAAGCCCAGAAATATAATTTTTGGACTCCCAGAGCAGATTCCAAATGGCAATTGAACTTTAATTTTACCAACTAGCTACTTTTTTTTTGCCTTACACAATTATGTTTTTGATTTCACACAGCCAATAAATTATACCGATAAAAGATAGTACATTTTGGGAACTTGTGTTTATGGACTGACCATTTGGTGATCTCTGTCTGATAGATGATGAATATCTAGTGTCTGTTAAGTGTGAGGTGATGGAGAATCTGGTTTGTTTTCTTGATTAATATCTGTTCATTTATTTATGCAATCAAGTCAATTAAGACATATACTCAGTTGGAAGGACAGCATGTCTTTGATATCTGACCTGGTGAATTCTTATGTTTCTATGTTTACCTTTGCTCTGTGACTATGATACGCCACTGAGGCTGAAACGTCTCTGTGTGTCTGATGTCCATATGATGGCAAATAGGAAAGACTTTTATCTCTCATGCGTGAGGGTAAAATGTTTTCTTAAATTCAGAGGCTATTAATAAATTAGATTATTGTCAGTTGAATCATAGGAGCTCTGTTCTTATTGGTTTGTATAGAAAAATAAGGGCCTATAGAAATCTAATTTTCCCAAATTCTATGGAAAATTAGAAAACTGAACTTCCCATACTTTAAAATTTCTAGCCTTAAAAAATGTTTCTAGATCAGAAATATATTAAAAATCCAACTTTACAAAATTAAGATGAGGCATTCACAAACCAACTGGTTTAATAATCTTGATTAAAGAAACAGCTTTATGTTTTTGCCTGTGATAATACAATAACACATTTTACTTTTTAGAAGATTTGGGTTGCTCTCTTACGAAGATACTAGTTAATCAATACCTCTTAAATTTCTTATGTTGGCTTACTGATCAAATAAGATAACTTTACTCCTAGATACCTTTTAATGTTGCTAAAAAATCCAATTTGTATTCAACTAAATTGAATGATAATTTTTACCAGCGTATTAATAATGTCTGTTATGCTTTGTATTATGACTGATTAATTATGAATTTCAACATACTTAGGAACTGTCAGCCCTGTACTAATATTAAACTGAGTTAATTAATGGATATTATAGGATACTTAGATTATTTCTATATATGATTGGATACTGAAACATTGATCAATTAACAATTTTAAGTTTAGGTACTTTTGTTTTTCTTATATTTTATAGACAGGCTTTATCTGTGGGTCAAGTTAAAGATTTTTTTTTTATTTAAGTAGCTATCAAAGGAATATATGTAGTGGCAGGTATAACTTCTGTACTTTGATAAAATACTTACAAGTGACAGATTGCTCTCAATTATCTTCCTCCTCGTATTATATGTGATAGAGAAAGTTTTACTTTGGGTTATTACTTTTAGTTATATAGAGAATTGAGTTTATGAGTAGAATGATTGTGACAGAAAAATATGATTTTTTTAATCTATGATCATGTATGGGCTTTTGTTTTCCATTAAAATATGGAGAATAGCTTTTTCTTTTTCTTTTTTTTTTTACATCTTTATTGGAGTATAATTGCTTTACAATGGTGTGTTAGTTTCTGCTTTATATCAAAGTGAATCAGTTATATATATACATATGTTCCCATATCTCTTCCCTCTTGAGTCTCCATCCCTCCCACCTTCCCTATCCCACCCCTCCATGTGGTTACAAACCACCGAGCTGATCTCCCTGTGCTATGTGGCTGCCTCCCACTAGCTATCCACTTTACATTTGGTAGTGTATATATGTCCATGCCACTCTCTCAATTTGTCACAGCTTACCATTCCTCCTCCCCATATCCTCAAGTCCATTCTCTAGTAGGTCTGTGTCTTTATTCCTGTTTTACCCCTAGGTTCTTCACGACATTTTTTCCCCTTAAATTCCATATATATGTGTTAGAATACAGTATTTGTCTTTCTCTTTCTGACTTACTTCACTCTGTTAGGAGGTGGGTCAAAAAGGATCTTGCTGTGATTTATGTGACAGAGGGTTCTGCCTATGTATTCCTCTGTTTCTGGTCTTACATTTAGGTCTTTAATCCATTTTGAGCATATTTTTGTGTATGGTGTTAGGGAGTGATCTAATCTGATACTTTTACATATACCTGTCCAGGTTTCCCAGCACGACTTATTGAAGAGGCTGTCCTTTCCCCACTGTACATTCCTGCCTCCTTTATCAAAGATAAGGTGACCATATGTGTGTGGGTTTATCTCTGGGCTTTCTATCCTGTTCCATTGATCTATCTTTCTGTTTTTGTGCCAGTACCATACTGTCTTGATTACTGTAGCTTTGTAGTATAGTCTGAAGTCTGGGAGCCTGATTCCTCCAGCTCCGTTTTTCTTTCTCAAGATTGCTTTGGCTATTCGGGGTTTTTTGTGTTTCCATACAAATTGTGAAATTTTTTGTTCTAGTTCTGTGAAAAATGCCAGTGGTAGTTTGATAGGGATTGCATTGAATCTGTAGATTGCTTTGGGTAGTAGAGTCATTTTCACAATGTTTATTATTCCAATCCAAGAACATGGTATATCTCTCCATCTATTTGTATCATCTTTAATTTCTTTCATCAGTGTCTTATAATTTTCTGCATACAGGTCTTTTGTCTCCTTAGGTAGGTTTATTCCTAGATATTTTATTCTTTTTGTTGCAATGGTAAATGGGAGTGTTTTCTTAATTTCACTTTCAGATTTTTCATCATTAGTGTGTAGGAATGCCAGAGATTTCTGTGCATTAATTTTGTGTCCTGCTACTTTACCAAATTCATTGATTAGCTCTAGTAGTTTTCTGGTAGCATCTTTAGGATTCTCTATGTATAGTATCATGTCATCTGCGAACAGTGACAGCTTTATTTCTTCTTTTCTGATTTGGATTCCTTTTATTTCCTTTACTTCACTGATTGCTGTGGCTAAAACTTCCAAAAGTATGTTGAATAAGAGTGGTGAAAGTGGGCAACCTTGTCTTGTTCCTGATCTTAGTGGAAATCCTTTCAGATTTTCACCATTAAAGACAATGTTGGCTGTGGGTTTGTCATATATGGCCTTTATTATGTTGAGGAAAGTTCCCTCTATGCCTTTCTGCAGGGTTTTTATCATAAATTGTTTTTGAATTTTGTTGAAAGCTTTATCTGCATCTATTGAGAAAATCATATGGTTTTTCTCCTTCAATTTGATAATATGGTGTATCACGTTGATTGATTTGCGTATATTAAAGAATTCTTGCATTCCTGGAATAAACCCCACTTCATTATGATGTGTGATCCTTTTAATGTGCTGTTGGATTCTGTTTGCTAGTATTTTGTTGAGGATTTTTGCATCTATGTTCATCAGTGATATTGGCCTGTAGTTTTCTTTCTTTGTGACATCTTTGTCTGGTTTTGGTATCAAGGTGATGGTGGCCTCGTAGAATGAGTTTGAGAGTGTTCCTCACTGTGCTATATTTGGGAAGAGTTTGAGAAGGATAGGTGTTAGCTCTTCTCTAAATGCTTGATAGAATTCGCCTGTGAAGCCATCTGGTCCTGGGCTTTTGTTTGTTGGAAGATTTTTAATCACAGTTTGAATTTCAGTGCTTGTGATTGGTCTGTTCATATTTTCTATTTCTTCCTGATTCAGTCTTGGCAGGTTGTGCATTTCTAAGAATTTTTCCATTTCTTCCAGGTTGTCCATTTTATTGGCATAGAGTTGCTTGTAGTAATCTCTCATGATCTTTTGTATTTCTGCAATGTCAGTTGTAACTTCTCCTTTTTCATTTCTAATTCTATTGATTTGAGTCATTTCCCTTTTTTTTTCTTGATGAGTCTGGTTAATGGTTTATCAATTTTGTTTATCTCCTCAAAGAACCAGCTTTTAGTTTTATTGACCTTTGCTATCATTTCCTTCACTTCTTTTTCACTTATTACTGATCTGATTTTTATGATTTCTTTCCTTCTGCTAACTTTGGGTTATTTTGTTCTTCTTTCTCTAATTTCTTTAGGTGCAAGATTAGGTTGTTTATTTGAGATGTTTCCTGTTTCTTAAAGTAGGATTGTATTGCTATGAACTTCCCTCTTAGAACTGCTTTTGCTGCATCCTGGAGGTTTGGGGTTGTCGTGTCTCCATTGTCATTTGTTTCTCAGTAATTTTTTTATTTCCTCTTTAATTTCTTCAGTGATCACTTCATTATTAAGTAGTGTATTGTTTAACCTCCATGTGTTTGTATTTTTTACAGATGTTTTCCTGTAATTTATAACTAATCTCAAAGTGTTGTTGTCAGAAAAGATACTTGATACAATTTCAAATTTCTTCAATTTATCAAGGCTTGATTTGTGACCCAAGATATGACCTATCCTGGAGAATGTTCCATGAGCACTTGAGAAAAATGTGTATTCTGTTGTTTTTGGATGGAATGTCCTATAAATATCACTTAAGTCCAGCTTCTTTAATGTATCATGTAAAGCTTGTGTTTCCTTACTTATTTTCATTTTGGAAGATCTGTCCATTGGTGAAAGAGGGATGTTAATGTCCCCTACTATGAATGTGTCACGGTCGATTTCCACTCTTATGGCTGTTAGTATTTGCCTTATGTATTGAGGTGCTCCTATGTTGGGTGCATAAATATTTACATTTGTTATATCTTCTTCTTGGATGGATCCCTTGATCATTAGGTAGTGTCCTTCTTTATCTCTTCTAATAGTCTTTATTTTAAAGTCTATTTTGTCTGATATGGGAATTGTTACTCCATCTTTCTTTTGGTTTCCATTTGCATGGAATATCTTTTTCTATCCCCTTACTTTCAGTCTGTATGTGTCTCTAGGTTTGAAGTGAGACTCTTGTAGACAGCACATATATGGATCTTGTTTTTATATCTATTTAGCCAATCTGTGTCTTTTGGTGGGAGCATTTAGTCCATTTACATTTAAGGTAATTATCAATATGTATGTTCTTATTCCCATTTTCTTAATTGTTTTGGGTTCGCTATTGTAGGTCTTTGCCTTCTCTTGTGTTTCTTGCCTAGAGAAGGTCCTTTAGCATTTGTTGTAAAGCTGGTTTGGTGGTGCTGAACTCTCTCAGCTTTTGCTTGTCTGTAAAGGTTTTAATTTCTCCATCAAGTCTGAATGAGATCATTGCTTGGTAGACTAATCTTGGTAGCAGGTTTTTCTCCTTCATCACTTTAAATATGTCCTGCCAGTCCCTTCTGGCTTGCAGTTACTGCTGAAAGATCAACTGTTAACTTTATGGGGATTCCCTTGTGTGTTATTTGTTGTTTTTCCCTTGCTGCTTTTAATATATTTTCTTTGTATTTAATTTTTGACAGTTTGATTAATATGTGTCTTGGTGTGTTTCTCCTTGGATTTACCCTGTATGGGACTCCCTGTGCTTCCTGGGCTTGACTAACTATTTCCTTTCCCATATTAGGGAAGTTTTCAACTATAATCTCTTCAAATATTTTCTCAGTCCCTTTCTTTTTCTCTTCTTCTTCTGGAACCCCTAAAATTCGAATGTTGGTGTGTTTAGTGTTGTCCCAGACGTCTCTGAGACTGTCCTCAGTTCATTTCATTCTTTTTTCTTTATTCTGCTCTGCCATAGTTATTTCCACTATTTTATCTTCCAGGTCACTTATCCGTTCTTCTGTCTCAGTTATTCTGCTATTGATCCCATCTAGAGTATTTTTAATTTCATTTATTGTGTTGTTCATCATTGCTTGTTTCATCTTTAGTTCTTCTAGGTCCTTGTTAAATATTTCTTGCATTTTCTCTATTCTATTTCCAAGATTTTGGATCATCTTTACTATCATTATTCTGAATTCTTTTTCAGGTAGACTGCCTATTTCCTCTTCATTTGTTAGATCTGGTGGGTTTTTATCTTGCTCCTTCATCTGCTGTGTGTTTTTCTGTCTTCTCATTTTTCTTATCTTACTGTGTTTGGGGCCTCCTTTTTGCAGGCTGCAGGTTGGTAGTTCCCATTGTGTTTGGTGTCTGTCCTCAGTGGGTAAAGTTGGTTCAGTGGGTTGTGTAGGCTTTCTGGTGGATGGGACTAGTGCCTGTGTTCTGGTGGATGAGGCTGGATCTTGTCTTTCTGGTGTGCAGGTCCACGTCTTGTGGTGTGTTTTCGGGTGTCTGTGGACTTATTTTGATTTTAGGCAGCCTCTCTGCTAATGGATGGGGTTGTGTTCCTGTCTTGCTCGTTTTTTGGCATAGGGTGCCCAGCACCGTTGCTTGCTGGTTGTTGAGTGAAGCTGGGTGCTGGTGTTGGGATGGAGATCTCTGGGAGATTTTCACTATTTGATATTATGTGGAGCTGGGAGGTCTCTTGTGCACCAGTGTCCTGAAGTTTTCTCTCCCACCTCAGAGGCACAGCACTGACTCCTGGCTGCAGCACCAAGAGCTTTTGATCCCCATGGCTCAGAAGAAAAGGGAGAAAAAGTAGAAAGAAAGAAAGAAAGAAAGAAAGAGAGAAAGAGAGAAAGAATGAAAGAAAGAAAGAAAGGAAGGAAGGAAGGAAGGAAGGAAGGAAGGACAAAATAAAGAAAGGAAGGAATGAAGAAAGAAAGAAAGAAAGGAAGGGAGGAAGAAAGAAAGGAAGAAAGAAAGAAAGGAAGAAAGGAAGAACGAAAGGAGCAAGGGAGGGAGGGAGGAAAGAAAAAATAAGATAAGATAAAATAAAATTATTAAAATAAAAAATAATCATTAAGAAAAATAATTTTTTTTTAAAAAAGAAAAAAATATAGGACAGATAGAACCCTAGGACAAATGGTGGAAGCAAAGCTATACAGACAAAATCTCACCCAGAAGTGTACACATACACACTCACAAAAAAAGGAAAGGGGAAAAAATCATAAATCTTGTTCTCAAAGTCCACCTTCTTAATTTGGGATGATTCATTGTCTATTCATGTATTCCACAGCTGCAGGGTATATAAAGTTGATTGTGAAGCTTTAATCCGCTGCTTCTGAGGCTGCTGGGAGGGATTTCCCTTTCTCTTCTTTGTTCTCACAGTTCCCGTGGCTCAGCTTTGGATTTGGCCCCACCTCTGCGTGTAGGTCTCCGGAGGGCGTCTGTTCTTCGCTCAGACAGGACGGGGTTAAAGGATCAGCTGCTTTGGGGACTCTGGCTCACTCACGCTGGGGCGTGGGAGGGGTACGGAGTGCGGGGTGAGCCTACGGTGGCAGAGGCCAGCGTGACATTGTGCCAGCCTTAGGCACGCCGTGCGTTCTCCCGTGTAAGTTGTCCCTGGATCCCAGGACCCTGGCAGTGGCGGAGTGCACAGGCTCCCCGGAAGGGGGGTGTGGATAGTGACCTGTGCTCGCATATAGGCTTCTTGGTGGCGGCAGCAGCAGTCTTAGCGTCTCATGCCCGTCTCTGGGGTCCACGCTTTTAGCCGCGGCTTGCGCCTGTCTGTGTAGCTCCTTTAAGCAGTGCTCTTAATCCCCTCTCCTTGCGCACCAGGAAACAAAGAGGGAAGAAAAAGTCTCTTGCTTCTTCGGCAGGTCCAGACTTTTCCCCAGACTCCCTCCTGCCTAGCCGTGGTACACTAACCCCCTGCAGGCTGTGTTCATGCCGCCAACCCCAGTCCTCTCCCGGTGCTCCGACCGAAGCCCGAGCCTCAGCTCCCAGCCCCACACGCCCCGGGAGGTGAGCAGACAAGCCTCTCGGGCTGGTGAGTGCCGGTCGGCACTGATCCTCTGTGCGGGAATCTCTCCACTTTGCCCTCTGCACCCCTGTTGCTGTGCTCTCCTGCGTGGCACCGAAGCTCCCCCACTCCGTCACCCACTATCTCCACCCGCGAAGGGGCTCATATTGTGTGGAAACCTTTCCTCCTTCACAGCTCCCTCCCACTGGTGCAGGTCCCATCCCTATCATTTTGTCTCTGCTTATTCTTTTTTCTTTTGCCCTACCCAGGTACATGGGGACTTTCTTGCCTTTTGGGAGGTCTGAGGTCTTCTGTCAGCGTTCAGTAGGTGTTCTGTAGGAGTTGTTCCATGTGTAGATGTATTTCTGGTGTATCTGTGGGGAGGAAGGTGATCTCTGCATCTTACTCTTCTGCCATCTTCCCCTCATCCCTGCTTTTTCTAATATAGTAGTAATTTGTTCCAGAATATGAAACAAGTAATACAGAGAAAGAAAACTTGAGGAAGTTTAGCAGGCTACAGAAGATTTGAGGAGAGTAAATTTTATTTTCATAGTTTTATATGTAAGTCTGAAAATAAGCTATCAAATGTGTTAGAAATATTAGCAAATTTTTTTCGTGTTTTAAGTTTTAAAGTTGTGCATGTTATAAAAAGGCCCTAGACATTTGTTAGTGACCGTGCTTTGCACAGTATGTTCAAATTATAGCAGAAATATTCATCAAACCCTTGTGAAAGAGTTCTATATTGTATGTACTATACTTAACACATAATTTTACTCTTCTGTTACGATATTATTGATTAATATAATAAATTGATAAGAGCTATTCAGTCTTGTTATCAAACAGATTTCTGCCCCTCTCATGCTTGTCTGAAGCTCTTCTGTGTCCTACAAGCCAGAACTTTTGAATTTGTGAAACTTTAGCCACAAACTAAAATTTAAGGAAAGGACAGCTGGAACCTTGTGGAAAGGACTCACCAGGGACTCTGAACTTTTGGTGCTTCAAAGAATAGACAGTAGGGTAAAGGAGTCCAAACGCAATTTGCCTGGAGAATTTTCAGAATGACCCAGCCAGGTTTTCCAGGTAGCAACAGACATACTTCATGAAAGCAGATTATTGACCCCAAATCTAGAAAAATTATTAATTTCATAGAACTGAATGAAGGAAATTTAATTATAGTTATTTGCTTGTAGTTTTATTGATGCATTTTTTAGAGCTTTACTGAGAAGTGACATACATACCTAAACTTGGACAAACACTACGCTTTTTCTGAACATTTGATATAAATGGAATCCTACACTATGTGGCTTTTTGTGCTTGGCTTCTTCACTTTGCATGTTTTTGAGGTTCATCTATGTTGTATTATGTTATTAGGAGCAAAAACCTCTCTATTGTTGGACAGTAATTCAATATGTGGATAGGTCACATTTGTTTTTAATCTATCCACCAGGTGATGGACATTTGAATTTTTTCCACTTTTTGAGTGTCATGAATACACAAGATTTAGTGTAGTGACATATTTCCATTTTTCTTGGATAAATACCTAGAAGTGGAATTACTGGGTCATATAATATGCTCAACTTTTTAGGAAATTACCAAACAGTTTGCTAAATTTAAAATAGCATCTTATGTTTTTGCTTACAGCGTGGGAGGGTTCCAGCTTCTCCACATGATCAAGAACACTTGGTATGTAGATCTGTTTGATAACAGCCTTATAGTTCACATGTCGTGGTGTCTCATTCTGTTGGAAGTTACCTCCCTAATGACTGTTGATATTGAGCACAGAAGGCAGAGTGACTGGATTAGCAAAAACAATTTTGAAAAATAACCAAAGAAGAAAGTTGGAGGAATCACATTACCCAATTTCAAAATTTACTCTATACCTGTAGCAAGTAAATCAGTATAATGTTGGCAGAGAATGGGACACATAGACCAATGGGACAGGCGGGAAAGTCTAGAAAGAGGCCCAGGTGACCCAAACGATTTTAAGAAACGTGCAAAAGCAACTCACTGGGGCTGGAATAACTGGACACAAATAGGACAAACAAACAAACCTCAGTGTAATTTTCACACTTTATTAAAAATTGACTGAAAATGGATTATTAGTATAAATATAAAATGAAACACTATAAAACCTTTACAAGAGAACAGAGGAGAAAATATCTGTGACCTAAGTTTAGGCAAAGAGTTCTTAGATGTGATCCTTAAAACATAGCCCATAAAGGAAAGCAATAAAAATATAAATTGGACTGCATAAAAATGAAAACCTTTTGCTCTGTGCGACACTCTGTTAAGAAAATGAAAAGGTAAGTCACAGATTGGAAGAAATTATTTAAAAATCACATCATCAGGTAGGGAATTTATACCCAGAATATATAACAGACACGCTAAATTCAATGGTAAGGAAACAAAAAATCCAATTAGAAAATTGTCCCAAAATTTAAAGTGACACTTGAACAAAGAAGATACATAAATAACAAATGAGTACATGAAAAGATGTTCAACATAATTAGCCATTAGTTAAGTGTAATTTAAAACCATGATCAGGTAACATGCACACACATTAGAAGAGCAAAAAAAAAAAAAAACCAAAACAAAACAAAGCAAGGCAAAACAAAATAACTAAGTTCCAAAAGCTGAGGAGGATGCAGAGAAGCTGGATCTTCCATGCATTTTTTTGGAAATGTCAAATTGTACAGATGATCTAGAAAATAGTTTAGGGTTTCTTATAAAACAAAACTAAACTCAGCTTAACACATGGCATAGCAATCACACTCCTGGGCATTTCTTTTAGAAAAATGAAGACTTAAGTTCATTTTAAAGCCTGTCTATGAATGTTTATAGCAACTCTCTTTGTAATAATCAAAAACTGGAAACCACTCAAATGCCTTTTAGTGAGTAAATGGATAAATCGTGGTACCTTCCTACAATGGAATACCACTCTGCAGTAATAAGTAAACAAGCTAGTGATACACTCCACAACTTTTATGGATCTGAAAGGCATTATTCTGAGTGAGGAAAACCAATATCAAAAGGTTAGATACTGCATGATTCAATTGATATAACATTCTCAAAATGACAAAAATATAGAGAACAGGTCCGTGATTTTTCAGGGATTAGGGAGAGAAGCAGAAGATGTGGCCATAAAAGGTAGCACCAGGTAATTTCTTTGTGGTGACTGTCCTGACTGTGATGGTGGTTTCCATGAATCTATCCATGTAATAAATTTCCATAGAACTACACATACACACCTACAAAAGAAAATGAGCATATGCAAAATATGATAAATCTGAATTAGATGTGTAATCTAGTTAATTGTATTATGTCACTATCAATTTCCTGGTTTTCATAATGGACTAGAGTTATGTAAAGTACTGCTGTTGAGGATAAGTTCACAGGACTTCTTTGTACTTTTTATTTTTGGATCTTCTTGTGAGTCTACAATTATATCAAAATAAAAAGTTAAAAGCAAAATAAATTTTATATAAAAATGTTAACAATACTTTTTTCTAGTGAGGTAACTTAGTAAGTGTTAGTGTGGAGATGTGTAAAGCTTTCAATATTTCTGTATTGGGTAATAAATTTTTTACAGTAAGAATGAGTTGGTGAAAATAATTAAAATAATTGCTAAAGAAATAAGCAAATTGTAATTCTGGTTCATGAATCAGTGTCTTTCGAGATCAATTTCTAGGAACTTGTCTTCTGAATTCAAAATCTCTTTAACACACTCTATTTCTTGCTGCTTCTTCATAAGCTCATTTTAGAGAAATTTGTAATTTATTTTTGAAATACCCCTTAGGCTTAAGTGATCTTCTAGAAATTGCCAAAATTCAGCAGGTTAAAACTACCAGTATCTCCAGTATGGTACTGGCACAAAAACAGAAATATAGATCAATGGAACAGGATAGAAAGCCCAGGGATAAACCCACGTACGTATGGTCACCTTATCTTTGATAAAGGAGGCAAGAGTATACAATGGAGAAAAAATAGACTCTTCAATACATGGTGCTGAGAAAATTGGACAGCTACATGTAAAAGAATGAAATTAGAACACTCCCTAACACCATACACAAAAATAAACTCAAAATGGATTTAAGACCTAAATGTAAAGCCAGACACTATAAAACTCTTAAAGGAAAACATAGGCAGAACACTCTATCACATAAATCACAGCAAGATCCTTTTTGACCCACCTCCTAGAGAAATGGAAATAAAAACAAAAATAAACAAGTGGGACCTAGTGAAACTTAAAAGCTTTCGCACAGCAAAGGAAACCATAAACAAGTCCAAAAGACAACCCTCAGAATGGGAGAAAATATATGCAAATGAAGCAACTGACAAAGGATTAATCTCCAAAATATACAAGCAGCTCATGCAGCTCAATATCAAAAAAAAAAAAACCAACCAAATCCAAAAATGGACAGAGGACTTAACATACATTTCTCCAAAGAAGATATACAGATTGCCAACAAACACATGAAAGGATGCTCAGCATCACTAATCATTAGAGAAATGCAAATCAAAGTTACAATGAGGTGTCACCTCACACTGGTCAGAATGACCATCATCAAAAAATCTAGAAACGATAAATGCTGAAGAGGGTGTGGAGAAAAGGGAACCCTCTTGCACTGTTGGTGGGAATGTAAATTGATACAGCCACTATCGAGAACAGCATGGAGGTTCCTTAAAAAACTAAAAATAGAACTACCACATGACCCAGCAATCTCACTCCTGGGCATATACCCTGAGAAAACCATAATTCAAAAAGAGTCATGTACCACAATGTTCATTGCAGCTCTATTTACAATAACCAGAACATGGAAGCAACCTAAGTGTCCACTGACAGATGAATGGATAAAGAAGATGTGGCACATATATACAATGGAATATTGCTCAGCCATAAAAAGAAACAAAATTGAGTTATTTGTAGTGAGGTGGATGGACATAGAGACTGTCACACAGAGTGAAGTAAGTCAGAAAAAGAAAAACAAATACCGTATGCTAACAGATATATATGGAATCTAAAACAAACAAAAAAAGATCTGAAGAACCTAGGCGCAGGACAGGAATAAAGACGCAGACATAGAGAATGGACTTGGGTACATGGGGAGGGGGAATGGTAAGCTATGACAAAGTGAGGGAGTGGCATGGACATATATACACTACCAAATGTAAAATAGATAGCTAGTGGGAAGCAGCCGCATCATAGTACAGGGAGATCAGCTCGGTGCTTTGTGTCCACATAGATGGGTGGGATAGGGAGGGTGGGAGGGAGATACAAGAGGAAGGAGATATGAGGATATATGTTTATGTATAGCTTATTCACTTTGTTATACAGCAGAAGTTAACACACCATTGTAAAGCAATTATACTCCAATAATGATGTTTAAAAAATTAATTTATTAATTAAAAAAAATCTCTGCCCTAACTTACAGGGATATTAAAAATAACTAATAAAGTAAAGCTCCTTAAAGTATATATATGTATATAAATACACTATCAGTATCTCAGTTGAGAAGCTGTGTGAAAAGATGTTTTCTCTCTGAAGCCTTGGGAATTTAGTCCATCACTTTTACCCTGAATTTTATTCTACTTTTCTGTTGCTGAACTGTCCTCCCTCTTCCCAGACTGAGCCCTCCTCAAGAGTGATACTTTCCAGGTCTTCCTAAATAACTGATTGAAACAAACGTGGAGACAAGGGAATCCTTTTGTACTGGTTTTTTGGGGGGCATGATTACTAATTTAGAGTGAGAGATTTTGAGACTTCCTTATGCCTGCTTTATACAAAGCTTATTTTAGTTTGAAAATAATGGAAACACATTTCTACATATCTAGATCCCTGCACAAAATAGTTCTGAACTAGTTGCAAATTAAATGTATTTAATGTCACCCTTTCCTCAGATCCTCAACACCTTTGTCGGTGTGGTAGGGAGGGGACGCATGGATGGGATATTGTCGGCGAGGACCTCAGGGTTAAGAGGGGTCGTAGATCATGGATGGCAGAGAGAAGGGCTAGGCTACTCAGAGAGGGAAGACTTTGTCCCAGACTGAAGGACATCACTTGAGGGCCTGTGTCATGTCCCCTCCACCCAGGGTCCAGCCTGTTTCCTCAATTTTCCTGTGTTGGTGGGTCTAACCTTTAAGTGGGAGGCTGAGTCTCCCTTCATGGAGTTCTAAAACCACCATTTCTAAGAGAGATCAGGAAGTGATTCCAAAGAGAATTCTTCAAAAACCTGTTTTTTTCACTGCAAAACGTTCTCCATCACAGGGGCATCGCCAGCAAGAAGAAAAGCTCTGTCTGCAACATGAGTTCTGGGCTGTTCGGTCAGGGTCTGAAAGCCCATGTCCACCCACCAAAGCCAGGTTATGCCCACTAGGTTTGTTCCTATGGGATAGCTTTGTTCTTCACTAAGGATTTTCCCATGAGAATAGTATCCCTTCAGCTTGAGGTTCATTAAGGAAATGTTTCCAAAACCCAGATTCCATACGTGTATTTTATACATGAAACATGCCAACTCTTAGTCACGTGTGTGGTGAACAGACAGGACTATGGCTAAGATGCTGAGGCTGCAGGGACTCTCTCCTGTCCTGGACTCAGGAGGGGGCATGGAGCCCCCAGCAGGTGAGTCACCCTGTATATGTTTCCACACTTCAGCCCAGATGGATTTGACCACCATCTGCCAAGGGAGTTCGTTTGCTGAGTGGAGGCCGGCCTCACCCCTGAGCTCAGAAGAGGTTTGTTCTTCTTGGGTTGTTCCCCCTGTAACCACACCTTAGTAGTAGCTGGGAAAGGAAGCTGGAGGAAAAATTCCGCAAAACGATAAAAGTGGCATTTCCTGCTAAAATCTCAAACAGAATTTACTCATTTTCCTTTGCTTAATAAACTGACAGTAATAACACCAAAAATCAGAAAAATAATTCAAGTTTAATAGAAGTAAGAAACAGGACTAAATGTTTATGTATAGCTGATTCACTTTGTGAATGTTAAAGGCTGTGTCAGTCAGATCTGGTTTTTAAATTTTTAAAATTCTTGTACAATTTTTAAAGGTTACTTTCCATTTACAGTTATTACAAAATATTGGCTATATTCCCTGTGTTGTACAACACATCCTTGAGCCTGTCTTACACCCTGTAGGTTGTACCTCCCCCTCCCCCCACCCCTATATTTCCCCCCGCCCACTGGTAACCACTAGTTTGTTCTCTATATCTGTTAGTCTGTTTCTTTTATGTTATATTCACTAGTTTGTTGTATTTTTTAGATTCCACATATAAATGGTATCATACAGTATTTGTCTTTTTTGTCTGACTTATTTCACTAAAACATAATGCCCTCCAAGTCTATCCGTGTTGCTGCAACTGGCAAAATTTCATTCTTTTTTATGTATAGCTGAGTAATATTCCATTGCATATATAAACCATATTTTCTTTATGCATTTACCTGTTGATGGACAACTAGGTTGCTTCCATATCTTGATAATTGTAAATAATGCTGCTGTGAACATTGGGGTGCACGTATCATTTTGAATTAGTGGATTGTTTTTTTGGATTTATACCTAGCAGTGGAATTGCTGGGTCATATGGTAACTCTATTTTTAATTTTTTGAGAAGCTTCCATACTGTTTTCCACAGTGACTGCACCAATTTACATTCCCACCAACAGTGCATGAGGGTTCCCTTTTCTCCACATCCTCGCCAACATTTGTTATTTGTAGACTTTTTGATCATAGCCATTCTGACAGGTGTGAGGTGACATCTCATTGTAGTTTTGATTTGCGTTTACCTGATAATTATTAATGTTGAGTATGTTTTCATGTGCCTGTTGCCCATCTACATTTCCTCTTTGGAAAAATGTCTATTCAGTTCTTCTGCCCATTTTGGATCTGGTTTTGAGGGTGGGGAAGCTGGAGATGGAGGAAACCACCTTGGATGGTCTATAAAAGTAAATTGTACATCCTCTCTACACCAACAATCCATATCTAGTTTGAAAAATTGGTTGGTGCTGGGTATCTTTCAGCCTTCTTTGACATGGATGGATGGAAGATCTAAATGACAGCCATGGTATATGTTGGAAAGCAAGCTGTCAGCCTATCAATAATAGAAAATGGGGGAGAGAAGCGTGGGTGGCAATCAGCTGTGTAGCTAAGGATGTGGGTCAGCTGGAAATAGATAAATGTTGCATCACTACCTGAGAGGAACAACTTAATGAGCCTTGCTGGTGACCACACACAAGTTTAACTGGCCTGAAACAGACACGTAACTGCGATCAGGGGAAAAGGTTTAGAGGACTATCTGAGATGCCTGTGAATAAACTAAATTTCCTATTTCTGCCTTAGATTATAGTTTAAAAAACAGCCACCCTGTGATGGCTGTAATCTTCTTCCAAATTAACAAATGTGGGACCAATGTGAAGAAATTGTAAAAGGAACACATTTCGGCAAGTAGAATGGAGAAAAATAAGAAATACCGTTTCCTTCAGGAGACAAGCAGACCAGAACTCTCCCCACAGCAGCATCCAGCAATTCCAGATACTGTAACCTCAGATACATTTACAGAAATGGACCCTAATAAAGAGGAAATGCCTGTGTACCAGCAAGGCCATGACATCCCTGAGGGCATAACCCAAAGGCTAGCACAGGGGTTTAATACCGTGATGGGTCAGAAAATGAGATATAGGAGCTTCAGTATACATGTCATGTAATGAAATTATCAAATACACATAAAACAAGAGTTCTAGGGGAAGAGAAAGTGGAGAAAATGGACAGGCACACTTCAAAGAGAAAATGGCTGATTTTATATGACTGAAAATCATGAATCCTAAGCTTGAAGAAACACAGTAAATGCTGAACTGGATGAGTAAAAAAGTAGTCTACACCTAGAAACATCATGGAGTGCCAGTGGACCACTGCAGGCAATAAAAATCTTAAAGTCATCCGCAATCTTAAAAACAAAACAAAACAAAACAAAAACCCCACCCTACCCCCAAAATACAGGGGAACACCAAAGCCAACAAAAAATGATTACATTCTTTCCAAAGGAAGATAATGCCTGAGGATAATATAATGATATTTTCAAAGTGCTGAGGGAAACCAATCCTCTAAATTATGATGAAAGAATGAGGATGGAATAAAAACCTTTCAAATGTTGAAGTGTCTATAGCTCCATTCACAGACTGTGCAGGATATTGTTTACTGCATTCAGCATTCATTCTCAGCTCCCCCCCACACACTTTTGTTGGTTTTAAAAAGTGCACATATAACAATGTTTGCAAAGGTTAAAAACTTATTTTTCCCAAATCCCTTAAAGCTGGGACTCGATATAATGTTGACTGTGCTGAGATCTCCTCACCTGAAATCTGCAAGGAAGAAGAGAGATGGGAGCCACTTGCCTGTCAGACCTCAAGGGCATGATGCTTGAAGGGGCTACGTTCACCCACATCCATCCTGAGTCAGCAGCTCCAGGCTGCGAGGACAGTTTTGTGGGTAACCATGGCAGCCCCTATTCTGACATCCAGGTGCTAGTTGCCATGGTGAGCCCTCGAACTTAAAGACGGTTCAGATCTTCATTACAACTTTCCAATGGCATGTCTATCTTATGTTTCTGTAGAACAATAGAGTTTTCTGATACATGAGAAGTGGGTCTTATAGTCACAAAAAATATATATATGGTTTTAGAATAGAGAGAAGGGGGGAAATCACTCAACTAAATTAATAAAATCTTGGAGAACTTACTTTGGTTTCTCTGAATTACACTTTAGTCATCTTGTCAGTAAACACAAGGAAATCATCTACTATGTGCACATGGCTATACATAAGACAGATAAGTGACTAGGACTACTGTACAGCACGGGGAGCTCTGCTCAGTATTCTGTGGTAACTTATAAGGGAAAACAATCTGAAAAAGAATATATATATATATATACTGGTGTCATATACTGGTATACATGAACTCAAGGTAAATTCTGTGATTTCAATGGCTATCACACATCATTTGATGAAGCAACTTTACCAATATTCTTATTTTACTATTCTACTGCCAAAATAATTTGTGTTTTTCTTCTGCTGAAGCTGATAATTGGAAGTATTCCTTTCTTCTGAACTTCTGAGACATAACTAATATTTCTTAAGTCACCCGAATATGCTTTTGAATGGTAACATCATCAAATTATAAACTGAGTAGGAATTTAATAAAAATGAAAACAGCACTGCTCCTCCTTTATCCTATATCTTCCTCTGCTATTTCACTTAAAAGCGGAATAAAGCTCTTTGGAATGAAATGGCAAACTGCATCTCTTTGCACTGCAATTTTTTCACTGTAAAATTCTATGCTATCATGTCTTCTCTGGATTATTGTCATTTCTTTTTACTGGAATGTGTCCCACATACTTTCAGTGGTCATCAGTATTCATAATCTCCATCGAGGAAGATTCATTTCTGGAAAATCACTATCATTATTGCAGCACCAAGTCATGTTAGGCTCAGAATTACCAAGGAGCACACTTTTACCCAGACTCATTCTTTGCTCTCCTCCATAGCCCCCTCCTCAAATTACCTTTACTCTAACCTGAGACGTGGTAGAACCATCAGGTAACAATTTACTATTCTCTTCTTTCATGAGATTTGGATGAAACCATTGCAGGAGACAAGAGATATCAGAGTTGAAGTTCTTTTCTGTGTGTACAGTTTCCTTATTTCAACTTAGTTAAGACCAGGAGCTGAGGATCTGGATCTGAAGACTTCTACTTGGGAGACAATGCCCACTCTGGAAAGCTGATATTTGGGGATAAATGGATCAAGGCAAGGAAGTGGACAGAGGTTTGCTGAGATATTTGTTAATAACTCATTATGTGACAGTCATTCATTATGTAATGAGATATAGATATAGATATATACACACATGGTATTTGATTGAGCCTCACTGTAGTCACTTGAAATGGACATGGTCCAAATTTTATATTTGGAAAAGTCCAGAAGAAATTTATTAACTTGTCCAGGTAAACTGTGGGCCTGGGATTTTAGCCTAGGTTTGCCTACCTTGGTCTATATTCATAGAAATGGAGTATAACTTAGTATGTAGACCCAGTGTTGGCCAAATTCTGTGAAAGGTGGGCCTTGTAGATTGTCTCTGGAAATCATCCATATTCAAAAAATAAGAAATGAAAACTTAAACAACAATAACAACAAAGACATCAACTAAACAGTATGGAATTAAGCTGGAAGTAGGCTATGCCTATGTAGTGAAAAAAACAGCTTTTCTCCAAGAGAAACCTTTGCCCTCAACTTCTGGGGGATGGTCCCTAGGCCCTGTAATGTCCTGCCTGACTTTTGTGTACTTGTTTCCTTGGATCTCTGATCCCCAGACAGCCTAACACTGATTTATGATGTGGTTTTAGACCCTCTCTGATTTTGTTTTAAGCATCGTTTTTATTTATTTATTTATTTTGGCTATAGTTCTAATTTGTTTCCTTTGGCTATAACAAAACCGTGACTGTAAGAATAGCACTTTTCTGAGTTCTGTGAGTTATTCTAGAAAATATCAAATTTAAAGGTGATTGTGGGACATCCCTCCAAATATTTAGCCAGCTGGTCTGAAGTGAGGTGGCCCTTGGGACCCCCGGCCTCCAGCTGGCATCGAAAGTGAGAGCAGCCCTGTGAGGACTGTTCCCTCAGATTCTGCAGTTGGTGTCCCAGAGTTTGTGCTGTTTTACTTCACTGCTGCTGAGGCTCACTGTGGCTTTTTTGTATCCTTGTAACTGAAGGGAAATTGCTTCAGTGGTTCCGAGGTTAAACGCTGCCTCTAATATGTGGGTTGAGCCTACATCTTGTCCTTTTACAGCTCTCTGTATTCTTCAAATCCCCAGGAGAGAAGTGAGCGAAGTGAACGAAAATATACTAAGTGAAATACTCTTGATCAAAGAACACATGAAGACACATTAAGCCATTCTACTCATCAAACGTGAGCAATTTTCAGCAGATATTATTTACTCTTCCTAGTTTGGTAAGTGAAAAATTATAAAAATGTATGTGCTCATTTATGTTGCTGTGTGTGGGTTAGAATTTAGCAAAAGCTTTGAAGATAGAAGTTTTGCAGTGTATTTCAGGAGTAAAAAAATAATAAAACTTTACCCCATATCTCCCTTACTATGGATTCTCTCCGAAAGAATCAGTAAAAATGCAGACAGACTTATCTGCAAAAAGACCATCACAGTATTATTTATTTTATATACTAAGTACCCATATTGCTTAAAGAATTAAATTAAAATTATTAACCATTGATTGAACAATAAAAACCCAATGAAAATGATGTTTAAAAAGAGAAGTAAGTGACATGGACAAAATGCAAGCTATAGTGTAAACTGGAAATGTATATGAAGTATATATACAAAGTTTTCTAAGTTGCATGAAGAAATTAATGAGTAATGAAAAGATTGTAGAGAAACACATCAAAATCTCACCTATGTTTTAGCCTTTGGGTGGTGGATTGAGGGTGTGTTTGTTCACTGAGCATGCTTTAACTGTATAGAATAAATTCACTTCATGATTTAAGACATAGTCAATGTAGTATTTAAGATCCTCATCTATCTAGTTGTAAAGACTCTGTGACTGATTTCGCACGTCATGAAGCAGGTCATGACATGTCAACCCCGATAGGTTCAGGCGTCCAAGTTTAAGTGGGACCAGAAATTTCCAAGACTCAGTATGGGTCTTAACCCACCTGCATGTATTACCATGACTTGTTAAATCAGATTCATTAAATCAGAATCTCTTGGAAAGTAGACCTGGGGCCAGAGTTTTAAAAAACCTTTTCAGGTGATTTTGTTGTGAAGTGGTGTTGAAATTCCCAGTCAAGTAAAAAAGTAGAAATTCCCAATCCAGGGTACTGTAATATTAAGATATAAAGCTGAGACAAAGCTAAAAGTCCTGAAAGAGTACACAGATTTTCAAAGGACTAAAGAAAGGTGCTTGAAAGGTGACAGAATTCCTTGGGGCTTGGAGCAGGTACTAAAATTGCATTAGAAAGTTGTATGATTAAATGCTTTTCAGGACAGTGGCTATCCAAGAGTTTAGCAAGGAAGAGGCTACACTGATCTTTCTAGACATTGTAAATAAAGTGCTTTATAGACAGTTAAATAACACAGCCTCCAACCTAAAGGATTAATGAGTGATAATACCCATTAGCATATTAAAGTTTCTTGAACTCAATTTAATTTAGTTTAATCTAGAATTTCCTATTCTTCTTGGACATTAAACAATATATTTCCTCATAATGACTATTTTGATGATATCTTGACCTAACTTACTGTGGAAATTTCTTTTATCTGCTACAGTTAAGGAGCTGGTCACATGACAGCCCCCTTGTCCATGTAGACCCATCTTTTTGGAAGCATTGAGGGGGGATTACTTGGGGAGCACAGGTGGGGACCCCTGTGTGCACACAGGAGTTCTGTTATAGTAAAGGAAGGCTGCTGTGATCAGGGGGCCAAGGTAAGAAAAAGAATTCAACTTTCCTAAAAATTGCTTCCCAGTGGGAAGAAGAGTAATGGGTTCCAAAATAATTCCTCTGTATTTCCATCGAACGCGACTCTAATTTACCACCTATAATGACGAGGTAGGGAAAACTGGACTTAACCATATCCAATTATCCTCTCCTCCTGGAAACACAGAAGGACCTCCCAGCCCTCTTGTCATTTTGTAGAGAGCACGTTTCTAGTTCCGTTGAAAAGTCTGGAAATGAAAGTGATTTGTGTCATTTACTTTCAGAGGTACTTACAAATGAAGGCGATTCTTTTTAATACCACCCGTCTTCCTTCGCTGCAGGAAATATGAAGCTACATTTTGAGGCAGTGACATCTCAAGATTGCTCATTGGGTATAAAGCTTGTTATGTTGAACAAGTAAGTTCTGGATCTGCTCTGTACAACATAGTACCTACAGTTAAAAATATAATAATTGTGTATCGTGCAGTTCAAGATTTGTGGAGAGGGGAGATCTCAGGTCAAGTGTTCTTACTACACACACACACACACACACACACACACACACACACAAGTGCACAAACAAACAACAACAAAACCCCCAAAACAGAGGGACACAAGGAAACTTTGGAGAAGTTAGGTATCTTTATTATCTTGATGGTAGTGGTGGGATCTGAGGGTTTGCATCTGTCCAAACTCATTTAATTGAACACATTGAATATGTGCAGTTTTTCTATCAATTATATCTCAATCAAACTGTATTTTTTTTAAAGATTGAAGACTGTCCATCAGTCTCAATGTCTGAGTAAGGAGAACATGTTGTGCCTACCTGCACTGGACGTGTAGAAGGAGCAGGAAATATGTATTTGGTGTGGTGTTGTCACCAGAAGAGTGCCCGGCTGCTCACAGCTCTAAAGCCAAAAAAGAGGCAAGGTTGGTAGAAAGGAAAGTTGGAGGCCAGTAACCAGGGGAAGGGTGGACTCATGTCCAAATGCCAACTGCCCTCCACCCCGCCAATCTGTGGGCAAGAGCTTTTATAGGGAGACAGAAGGGGCCATTCAGAAACAGCACAGTCAGCTCTGACAGGCATCTTGAAGTTGGTCATCGGTGGCCTGACCAGCATCATCTTGATTGTTTTAAGGACAGTTAATCTTCAGTTCCAGGGTTGGTTTGTTCCCATTTCTTTGAGGCCAATTATCGGAACTGTGGCAGCTTACGTCTTGGCTACAGTCTGGTCATCACGAAGCTAACTTCTTCCACCTGGTGGGAGATTCAGTATCTACAAAACAGCTCAAAGAACGTGGCTCAGAGTATTATCTATAGGCCTTGAAGAAGAACTAAAAGTCCTTGACTTTGCTTGGTGACTAAACTATTATTATTTAGTCTTATTGCACTGTCTTCCTTTGTTTCTGCATTTTTCTCACTTCTCTGATTAAACTTATTTTTGGCTAAAGTTTTTGCACAGAGAAAAGGCTGTCTGAGGACATGGGGAGCAAGGACTATAGGGTCCTGCTTCATTTCAATGTCACTAGGATTTGGGGGCTAATTTGTTACTGCAACAGGATTTCATATCCACTGAAAGAACGGCTGATATTACCAGCTTAGACATGTCCTTGTAGAGCCTAAAATTTCAGTGTTGTCTCTATCATTGATAGCTTTCTTCAGACTTTATCTGTTCATTTAAAAAGCCTAATCAAGAGTAGTGCATATCAGTATTCATTAACATTCTAGTTATAAAAGTAACTACCCACCCAATACTGGTCAAATGTGAGTTAGCCTACATGCAGTGTAACCCAATAATAAGTCAAAGTTGACTTTGAAAGACACAGTCATCATGTTGGCTGCTCAGAAATAAAATGTGATGAGTGAATCAGTATTTCCAACAAGGGACACACATTTCTCATCTGTGCAAATATATTTGTGGAATTCAGGAAGGAACAGTTATGAATGGTTCATCACAGAGTTCAAGGAATGGTCAGTAGGACTGAAAAAGACAGTTACATCAGATATTTTGAAAAGAAGACCTGATATATGAAAGTCAGCTAGCCTTCACATCTGAAAAAAAACACACAAGACACACACATTTATAGAAGACATGTTTTTGAATGAAAATTTAAGTTTAGAATGATTCTCTTTTTAAACCATTATTGCCAACATACACACTACTATATTTAAAATAGATAACCAACAAGGTCCTACTCTTTAGCACAGGGAACTATACTCTATTTTCCCATTTAGATTATTACAGAATATTATTTGAAAAATAATAGATACATTTGTATGTATAACTAAATTAATTTGCTGTACACCTGAAACTAACACAACATTGTTAATCAACTATACTGCAATATAAAATAAATTTTTTTAATAAACCATTATTGTACTTTGGTCATTCAGTTTTAGCCCTCAGCAGAATTTTTTTCCTTTAACATAAAAATTAATAATTCCTTACTCAATGAAATGATCGAATCCCTAGGAGCTCTTGGTTCCCAAAGGTCTTCATCCCATGTACTTCCTTACGTTCCCAGGAGGTGGATAAAGCAGAACCCACCTGGTACATCCCAGAGGTCACCTCTCAATCTCCCAAAGCCTACATTCAACACAGGTAATTATTCTTATTTTCAAATTAGAAAACTGGTGTCCAAGCTTAACAGGCTCAGGGAAGAAAGATATTCACAACTGCACTTTACAAAACAATGTCATGATTTTTAGGTAATCTCATAAGAAGCAGAGGACCAGGAGATGCAAAGCAACCTGAACTCCAAATCCTAAACCTTGGACTTCACTTCCAATTTCCCCAGCGAACAGACCAGTCATCTTCAACCTGACATCCTGCTATCCCTCGAGGTACTCCAGAATTTCTGGGGATCACAGAACCATGGGATAATAGTAAAAAGACCTGTTACCAGGGCCCTCACCACCGATGTCCCCATGCTTGTTTTCAGGTGTATATTTTACAGTCATGTCAGACTTCATATCTTTCAAGGTGATTAATGCTGACTTAGTGAGGTTTCTACAGCCAATGTGGTGACTGCCCACAAAAGTCATGCTTATTTATATTTTTACCCAAACCCTTATCTCTCCTTTCATTAAATCCAAATCAGAATTTGAATGATTTGGGAATAAGTGACTTATTGAGGGTAATGACTGTGTTTTACTATTTAGCAGTGGCCTTTCTTGAATGTCCTCAGAGCTTCGTGTACTCGCACGATTTTTCGGAGGAAAGAAAAAGCGAATTCACTGAGGGAAAACTCATCACTTTGGCCGCCTGAACGTAGAGCTCAGTACATGCCACTGTGGGTCAAGATACTATTTAAGGAAGGACCTGAAGACCTGTGAGTTGATAACAATTTATTCAACATCATTGACTTAAAATTCAAGCCTTCCTTTTGTTTGTGTTCCATTTTAATACTCTATTTGGACGGCTGTCAGACCCATCTTTCGTGAAGTGGGAGAGGTTAAAGAACATTCAATAGCTGTGGGGATGCTGTGTACATGAATGATGGGACATGCAGTTGGGTGGCCCAGGGATGATTCCAGTCGTTGCTGACAAAGACCCTCACACCAGAGGAGCATCACACATGAGATCACATTGTACAAAGACACAGACTGAAATGTCCCTGGTGAAAAGATAGGACACTTTCGAAATTTAACATACATGTAATGCAACTGACTTGGGTTTTTGCTGGGTTCTGTGCCAAAGAATTTCTCTAGACAAAGCTGCTGCAATTTCCAAACACAAGAGCAGCCTTATTGCTTTGATCCATGATTTCAAGACTATTTATTGGGTGAACATTTTTCTTCATGAACAATTGTTGGTTGCCCAAGTGTTGCATTTTGTTTTGTATGAAGCATCAGATATTGCTGTACAAGTATGAAACCAAGAACATTAAAGTTGTGCCTTTTTCAAAGGGATGTGTGAGGACATGGCATTCATTTACATTGAAGTGGTCGTCATAAGGATGCATATGTTTATATGAGTGGGAAAACAAAGCCAGACTTTTTCTGAAACAAAGTTAACTCTGATCTGATCTAATTGTTTTGGCAATAAGGTCAGACTTTGGAGATTACATTTTATTACAGACATTTTCCATACTTCAAATGAGCTGAGCTCACAGGTCCAGTTTTAGCCAAAAGAGAGGAAAGCATTCCCTGGCAGTCAGGAGCCAATGGTGCCCCCACGTGGGCTGTGTCTCAGGCTGGGATGCAGCTTTCCCAGGCCACTCTGAGACTAGGACAGGTCAAGACCAAAACAAGACCTCCTGATTGGCTGCCTGCACACGAACATGAACATTGTCGGAACACAAAAATGGCCAAACTCCTGTTTTCTAGCTATTATGAGGGACTGTTGCTTATTTATCCATCACAGATTTAGCTTTGGTTCATTCCTGTATCTTTGTGGATGGGACTTATTAAGACATCCAGTCACAGCACCATCTGTTCCCTGTTTGTCCCTGTTTGACCCTGTCATCTGTTTGTCTCTGTGTTCAGCCTGGTCAGTGTTGTGTGTTGTTAGAGAAACCCCTGTGGGGAGAATGGCCCCAGGTCTACTGGTTGTCACCCAACTGGCCCCTCAGCCCTGCGACCTGTGTGTCCCTGAAACCCACCTTGTGTGGCTTCCTCTGTCAGGATTTGGGATTTGTCGGGTCCTTTGTCTTGGATGACTAGACTTTGGCCAAGTGGTAGCAATGCAGAATCACAAAAGCTCTCTGTTTACAGGTGGCTCACTTCTCCTGGGACGCTTTGGAGCTAAACCCCTACCTCCTTGAGTTTTGATGTGGTGCAGGCTCGGATGCCTCTCTCTCACTGGTACAGTCTCACCAAGGTTCCTTTCAGATCACAGGGCAGCTTTGGGCACCACCAAGAAGGTTCGTTTGAAAGGTACTTCAAAGCAAAAGCCGAGGAGGCTCATGAGTGGTCGGATTGTTTATCTAAAAGAGAATCCTTTTCTCTAACATAGGAGACACCTCTTCTATGTTTCTGTACTTGGAGGGTTAATAGGGCGTTTTAATGGTGTAGATTGATCAAATTGTCAAAGGCCCAAGTTATGTCAAAACCCACTTTTGTGTGTGTTTATATCACCATTGCTTTTTTCTACATCTAAACATCCTTCCCAAGAACATAATTAGCCCTTTAACAATGATAATTTTACACTTGTCACATTTTCATTTTATTTTGTTACTCTTCCTTTTTTTTTCTTCTCTTGGAAAAATCTTCAACCTGGGAAAGATTGATCAAAAAATAAATCGTTCACTTTTTTATGTGTATCATTTATGGCAAATAGGTAAAATATCTAAAAGAAAGATAAAGTTATTAAGCTGTATTCTTTTTGTGGACCCTTAAAAGTACATTTATAAAATAACCTTTGTTACTAAAGTCATGAGCTTAAAAAATAGCCTCATTTCTAAGATAAAAGATAAGTTTGGGGCAAAATCAAAGTCTTTAAAAATTAGTTTACTATATAAAAATAATAAGCACACAATATTTTGGTTTGTATAAGACCACCATTAAGTGTTTTCCTAATTCAAACTTACTAAAATCCCTACATGAGTTTTATGAATTAACCATTTTTTCCATAACTTCTTTAGAATTAAAAATATATGCAAAGTGGTATTCAAATGAATGGAATGATAGTAGATGTATTTTTACAGAGATAAATTTTATAATATTCTCACAATGAAAAAAAATACATAAAGATTTAACGTATTAGCTAAAACTTTAGTTCCCAGATACTTAGCTAACTTTCAGACTTTAGACAAATGATTAAGTTAATTAAATAATCTCTGAACAACTAGATGCTTTCTAAATAAGAAACAGGAGCAAAACACTAATTTCTAAACATAATTCTAATTGATCCTTATTTCTTAAAATGGCAATAGATTAACCACATATCAAATGCCTTCTTGCTGGCTAGGGGTTGGGGACCCCTCTCAGCCCCTGGAGGTTACTCTCAGGTTCTTGCACAAAGGAGCCTTCTTAACCACCCCCCCCATCCTCTCATTTCTTCTGATTCTCACTGCCTTGGTCTGCGTGTGTCCCTCCAAAATTCATAAGTTGAAGCCTAACCCCCAAGGTGCTGGTAATAGGAGGTGGGACAATTGGGAGGTACTTAGTCATGAGGGTGGAGCCCTCATGACTGGGGTTAGTGCCCTAATAAAAGAGACCCCTCAGAGCTTCCTTACCCCTTCCTCCATGTGAGGACATGGTGAGAAGTCAGCCCCCTGCTACAGGGAAAAATGCCCTCACCTGACCATGGACTTCCAGCCTCCAGAACTGTGAGGAATAGCTTTGTCTTGTTGATAAGCCACCAGGTGTGTGGTCTTCTGTTATAGAAGCCTGAGCAGAGGAAGACACTGACTTCAGGATCCTCTTTAAAGGGCTTGACTGATTAGGGCAGGCCCACCCATGCTGAAGGGCAGGTGACTGTACAGGTGTGCAGCCCACAGGAACAGAGGTGACGGGGGTGACTTTGGCAGGTCACTGATGACCAGTACAGAGGCAGGAACAGTAACTACATGCAAAAAATCCTTTTCCAGGATTCCAGATCCACAAACTCCTCTCTTCTGTTCTCGAAAGTTCTGGACAGGGATATCGTCAGGGACCATTGCTTACTTCAGCCTTCTCTAAAATGCAGTAGCCAAGACATACACAACTTATCTCAGAGCTGCAGCAGCAAAAGGAGAATGTGTGAAAACTTCAGCTGATTCCAGTCTGGGATTTTTTACTAAACTTATGGGTTTTCTGTGTTGTACAGACACATTTACGAACAGAAAACTTTCCGCACTTTTGAACTATCACCTAAACTCCACTCAAATTGCTTATTATTTTTCTTTATGTATAATAACCCATTGCTACAATACTTTAATAAAAACTAGTTATAACCGCTTTTTTTACCTGAGAAAATGGAACTGCATGATGGCTTAACATCTATCAGGGGACTATGCATGTCCTGTAGATGTGGGTTCTTTTGGATAATCCCGATTCCTATGTATTGAAAGTTCACACTTATAAAGGAAAACTAAAGCATGCTAAAGAGGTTATGCTACCGCAGACCTAAATTTACCCTTGAAATAAAAGTTTTTCATAAAAAATAAATCAGTTTAGACAGTTAAATTAATTGCATTTGCCCAGATCATCCATCTGACATAAAATAAAAGAGCAAATTTTACACTGATGGGAGGTATATGATAGTGTATTTTCCCATAAATTTGAATTTCTTTAGAAACAGACATTTCCTGATGACTGCTGGCACCCATATGAAACGAATCATAAGTTACAACAATTTCTTGAGAGGCTTTGCTATTAGTTAAGGAGATAACCATAGTAAAAGGAGGGTTTAGCAAACATACTACATGGTATTACCTGCGGTAGCAGAAAAAAATTTGAGCCTAACATTGATCCAACATTGATCCGATAATTTTAAGTATTTCTGAGGCAGTTTCCAATACATGCCCATCTGTCAACACACAGTCCTGGAAAGAGTGTGACACCAGACACAGACTAGAATCAATGTCTTAGAGCCATTTTGATCGCTTCCAAATGGACAGTGACTCCATTCTGATTCTTGTTGTTTAGTCTTTAAGTGGGTAGCTTCTGTTGCTGGAAAACAATGACTATCATAATTATAAACATTAAAAATAATTAATACTTGATCTTATTTTTCCAACTTGGTGAATCCTAATTCTTCGCTCCACTAACAAGGGCATATATTTTACTGGTACTGTATCCAACTGCCCTGAGGAGCTGACTTTCACTCTCAGACTTTTACTCTCCTGTCAGTCCACAACCTCATGGGGGAAACAGAGAGAGAGAGAGAGAGAGAGAGAGAGAGAGAGAAGAACCAGGGAAATTATAAAACCAAAATTATTAAAGCTCAAAATCTTTCAAAATTTCTAAAGCCCCCAAATTCTAGGTTCTACCCCACAACAAGCTTGGGAACCATGTAGTATTCCAGCCTTATTACCAACAGGTACAAGCTGAATTTCCAGAACACTCCCCCATGTATCTTCCTTATAAACTGAAGCCTGAGCTTTGGTTTTCTCAAAGGGACAGCAGGGAAACCCCTATCTTGAGATCAGTGGAAGGGCCTTATCCTGCACTTTAACAGCTGACAGCACAGCAAATCTCCAAGGTGTTTATCCTTGGATTCATGTTTCTTAACTTAAAAAGCCAACACCAATGTCTCTTGACCATGTGCTATCCATTACACAGGGATGCCCTAAATTGAGAGTTTTTAGGAATCACCCCAACTATTCTGACATATATAGCTGACACCCAAGTGCTGGAACAAGGCATTCATTAAAAAGTGGACTATCTTTACACCAAAAGATAGACCAAGATTAATTTTCTTATTCTTCAGCACCAATGTATGGCCCTGTGCTCTGCTGTTAATCTCACCAATTCTTACAATTCAACACTCTCTGGGACAGCAGCTCTCCACTGGGGACAGTTTTATCTCACAGGGGACATTTGTCAAAGTCTGGAGATATTTGTGATGTCACAACCAGAAGGGGGCTTCTAGTAGCATCTAGTGGGGAGAGATGCAGCTGAACGTACTACAATGCACAGGACGGCCCCATGACAAAGAATGTCTGGCCTGAAATGCCAGCAGTATTGAGGCTGAGAAACCCACTCTAGAACACTGATATCATATCCTTTGTTTCACCTCATTATATTCAAGTTATTGTTTAATTTTTATGTAATCTTAAGCTTACAGAGTATTGAACCCGGCACAGAAAATTCCTAAAGATCATCCCCTTACTTCCTCCTATGCTAAAACAATCATAGAACACTTATTTCATAAACTAATTTTGGTTGGTTAGCATAAAGATACAGAATCTATTGGAATTTCACCATTTCTCTATGAATAACCTGTTTCTGTATCATCCCATCCAGGACATCTATTCCATTTCATTGTGAATCTCCTAATTCTCCTCCAATCTGTGTCAGTACCTCAGTCTTTTATTTCATGACCTGGACACGTTTGAATAGGACCTTTCAGTTGTTTTGGGGGAACGGTCTCAATTTGGATTTGTCTGATGTGTTCTCATTATTAGATGGAGGTTGGGCATTACTGGGAAAGATCCCACAGGTGCCCTTCCCAGTGCATGGTATCTGGGGTACACATTATTGGTTTATATTACTGTTCATGTTAATCTTTATCACTTGGTTGTGTGGTCTTATTTATATGACACTGTATTTATGTCAGTGTGAAATCAAGAGTATATAAATTGTTCCATTGTTTAAATGCAATACTTATTTATTTTGTTGCTCAAGTCATTCCAACTTGGGCTAATGGGAATCCTTTCAGGTTGGCCTTTCAGCATGCCTCTTTATTGTTGTTGTTATTGTACTTTCTTTCTAGCACGTAAGATACTCCAGGCTTTTCTTGTTTCTCCTCTACCTCAACCCTGGAATCCTTTCTACATGAAGCCTTGGTTCTCCTGATTAGAGAATGGTATTTAGAAACCACTATCTGGACATGAGGTGTGCTCATAGCCCCTGTGGTGTCACCAGCCCTTCTTAGCAGGTGGAAGTAGGAAATATATGTAAGTATACTAATATGAGAATACACAAACATCTGTATTTATTTTTAAGCCTTTATCTTCATCTATATCTTAATTTTTTGTATAGGTTTAAAGTATAGGTCAGCATTTTTGTTTTATTTTTTACTTTTTGTATATAGAAGTCTAATTATCTAAGCACCAAGTTAGTGAAAAGAGTCGATTTTTTTCCTTTGAATTGCTTTTTGCACTTCTGTAAGAAATCAGTGGTATAGGTTTATTTCTGGGCTCTCTATTCTGTTCCACTGAGCTATGTAGCTATGTCTATACTTTCATCAACATTACATTTTATTCGTTACTATACCTTAATAATAAATTTAGAAATCAAGGAGTGTGAGTTCTCCAAATTTGCCAAATAATTATAGGCAAATAAGAATAAAAGAGATCTTTGAAATTAACACATGAATTCCTGTTTATTATTGTCAGACAAATTGGGAAAAGAGGGAAGTTGATTTCAATCCCAGGAACTGAATTAGTTTTATTTGCAAAAGTTTTTAATCCCTGGGTATAAATCCTTTGTCTTGCCTCAATTGTCTGCCTTCTCCAGGGCAAATATTGATATGCAAACTAAGGGGAAGGGAAGAGAAACACTGGGTAACCTACCTTGAAGCACTGATTTCCTTTGCCTTAATCCTGCAGCAAAGGTCTTCTTAAAAGATAGATTATATCGTTCATTCTTCCTTTCTTTGCTATATCTCGAAAGGTATAGATGTTGTTTTACCTATTAGAAAAAATGAATCATTTGTGTAATATGAGAGCCAGCCCATTGTATACCTGTTAGGTAATCTGTAGTGACTGCAAAATTAGTTCCCAGAGTCCATAACACCCCCTTTCCCTTACCTCATCACAGTTGACGTGTTATCAGTAGAATGAATTTGTGCATGGTGATTACAAGTGGACAGAGCCATGGGCTATCCAAAATTCAATAAAATATCATATAGGCCAGAGAATATAGAAGGACAAGATGTTCCATTATGTCCAAAAGTCTTTAGACCTAGGATGAAAGACATTTCTACTTCTTAGGAGCCAACGAAATGTGAAATTCAACCAGTGGTAACCTGAGTGTACCTTTCTACGGGTACCTAACTTGAGTCTGGGGCTGAGTGCCCCTCTAAGTCACTGATGTAGCAATATAACTGGGATTCAGTGTGTCCCATCAGAATTATATAAAATCATCTAGGCAGAACTCTTTGGTATTAAGTAAACTCAATTAACTGGGTTTGTGCTGTTTTCTTTAAATGTTTACTCCTCTTTTCATAATCTAAGCATTTATAATTAGGAAGAGAAAGGGTTAAAAAATCAAAACCAATTAAGATCTATTAAAATTAGAGAAATTGGTTCATAGTTGGCATTTTATATAATTTTGAGGTTGTGATGTTCAAAAGAATTTGGACACCCTGTATCTACAATTTTTTAATGTATATTGAGTAATTAACTTTTATCTGTGAATTTTACATTAACTAATTATTAAACTATGCATGTTATTGGATTATCTAAGAAAATTTTAAGCATAAAGTAGATTTAAATAGATATAAAGTATAAAGCCAGAAAACTATTAAATTTAGAAAGTTTATTTAAGCTCTTGAGAATAAACTATTTCTTGACTATGAAATTAAAATACTTAAGCTGGAAATTAAATATATCATTACAGATAAGTAGATTTCAAAGGTGACTAACAAACTTTGCAAGTGGCACTATATATTATTCAAATACTCTTTTGAAGTGATTGCTAAAATGTGCAAGTGTATAAATAGAATATTTTGTAAGTAAAAGCAAAATATTAATGAAGATCTAGTTTTTTGTAGCTTTAATAGTTTGAATACTAATTGTTTAAAATGCAAATACAACTCTGATTAGACTTTTGTTGGTTATATTAAATTATTAAAAATAATTCTCAAGGGCACACAGATCCCACAACATAAGGGACTAAAGATTGAAAATAGATGTTTCCCTTCCCAAAGTCTGGGAACAAGATCAGAAATGTTCACATTTGAAAATACTCTAATTAATTACACAAAAGATTATTCTGGCAAAGGTACTCATGTGAATAAGTGATTTAGAAAATCATTATAGAGAATGTGTAGTAAATATTTTCAATCAGACATGGTGTTAAGAGCAGGCATCTACGTCAACAAAGCTTCACCCATAAGGGTGTGGATATTATCATTATTCCCATATTACAGATGGCAAACAGAAGTCTAGTAAGGTTAAGTAATTTTCCCAAAGACACACAGCTCGTGGGAAGTAGAGGCAGCTTGAAAACATTGATTCTGAGCACAGCAATTTGCATCATTCCATCTAGGGCATGGAGGTTCTTCTCATAGATTTAGAGGACCAGACTTCTTTTCCTCTACCTAAAGATGGGATCACTGGTTCTCTCAGTTGATAGCACTCTCATTGTTGAATAACAGTCTGTAAACTAACATGCTGGTGGGGTAGGGTGTGCTCCCAGGTGAGCTTTGTGCATATCTGTTCTGGGTTACTGGTTTAAAATCTCCCATTCCTCCCAGTAGAGATGACTTGTGGAGACTTCTCAGAAGGAGTCCTAAGACACCAAGGCCAGAAGTGAGAGCATCCTTTTGCCTTGGCTGCAAGAGTATGGTCTAAGGATGAGTGCCCACTCATGT
>NW_020175105.1:1057584-1060527 GCF_003031525.2 Neophocaena asiaeorientalis asiaeorientalis | reverse complement strand
TATATATATATATATATATATATATCTTTCTTCTTGTACACCTGAAACTAGCACAACATTGTAAATCAACTATACTTGAATAAAAATAAAATTAAAAAAAAGAAACGACAAGAAAAGAAAAATGAGATTCTAGCATGAGCACTGCAGCCCTGGCTAGGTGCTGCTAGGGACAGGGGAATGAACGGTAGATTCTGTGTGTACCTGGGGACGTATTGTGTGCACAGTCAGACCGTGTAAGAGTCTCAGGAGAAGAGAGGTGTGTGTCTGTAAAAGGAATTTTGTGGAATGTTTTAGCTTAGTTTGCTGTGTGAGCAAAAGGGCACCCAGGAGTTTTGGAGAGGGACTTAGGTGCTGACCTTTGTTTCTGAGAAAGGGGGCGCAGGATCTGATTTTTCTCTGAGGTTCCTTTGCTGCCCTAAGAGCTGCTTTTCCCTCAAAACCTTCCCGGAGGGGCTGCATTAATGGCCTCGTCCCATAAGTACCCACCAGCAGGCATCCCTCCACCCACCACTGGCAGGCAAGACACTGTGCTGTGAGCCAGGTGGACCACTGAGAGGGACACCAGCTGATCTACTGCACCAGTTCCTGATGCTCCTGGGCCTCGGAGACCTCGCTGCCCTTCGTCCTACCCTGCTCAGCAGGGTCGCTGAACAATGGATGTGCATGCCTCGTGGGGAGCGTATTTGCTCTCCTAGCCATCTCCCTCTCAGGAGGAAGAAATAAATGTGATTCTCATTTGACTCCATGCACGTCTTCACTCTTGTCACAACACATACCTAAATTCTATGAACTCATCTTTAGCTCACAAAGCTAATCATTGGGAATACTTGGGTGTGGAGCCTGGGATTACAAAGATGACATTGCTCTATTTTTTCACTATGTCCATGAGACTGTCTCATTACCAGTCCTGCTGGGAACAGGAGTCTTTATATAGGTGAAGATTCCCAGGAGACCTTCTGAGATGGAGGAGAAGTCAACCAGACACCATGCACATCTCTCTGTAGTAATGAAGAGTGATGTGACACTAGACTCAGCAAATGGAAAGGGGATACTAGGTACCCACCTTGCTGAGCAAGAGCTAGAGCTGCCTGGTCCTCCGGGACAATCTCACCTCATGGTTGCAGGGGGTGGACCACAGATTGACAGCTCCTCAAGTCCAGGGCCATCACACCAGAAACAATAGTATGATCCTCCATTTGGTAACACATGTTACTAAAGTCAAATCCTATGTTGGGTCCTGTATCCCTTTCTTTTTTTAAAAAATCTTTATTGGAGTACAGTTGATTTACAATGTTGTGTTAGTTTCTGCTGTACATCAAGGTGAATAGGTTATACATAAAATAAATGACAGCTGACAAATTGATATATTCTGCTAATGGAAATAATAGCATTTCAAATATCAACATTTTCATGTGCAAAATATATTCATATCAGAATGAGTGAGCTTTAATTATTATTCTTTTCTCTCCTCCATACGTATTTAACCTTGTCCTTCAGGAATGCCATTTTCTTTAGCTATGTGTAAAGTCTTACCCCTTTCTGCCTGGAACCACCATCGTAACTGCCAAGCTGTGTTCCATCTGTACAATGCCTATGCAAGCTTTGGTGTGTTTCTCATTAAAAATGGCTCTCTTGAAGATGGGAATATCTGTGGTGAAATGGCTCAGACTTGAACAAGCATAGTTTTGCAAAGTTAAGCTGTTGTCAAGCTAACCTTGTGTGTGTATCACAGGGAATAGCAGGACACCCTTGGAAAACTATCCCTTAATGTTGACAATCCTGAGTCTCAACAGCCCTAGATGAGTGTAAAAGGGCAGTCTCATCCCAGACTCCCTACTTATCCCTGCATTCAACATTCATTAAGAATGTTTTTTTATGCCAGGCATTATACTGGGCATTACAAATATAAAGAAGATGAATAAAAGATGCTGACCTCAAGTTGCTCAGTCTTCACACAACAGTAATTATCAAGACATTGTAAATCAACTATACTTCAATTTTTTTAAAAATAAAGAAAAATGGGGGAGGAATGGCTTTCCTTTCCAGCCCCTGAAATTTTTTAAATGAGAAGATGCTCTCACATCCTTTTGTTTGATATTTTAGACTTCCTATGTCTGCATATTAGTCACAAAATGACTTGCCCCTTAGAAGATGATGTATTTTAAAGCCAAAGGAAACTAGGGCAGGGGTGAATTTTCTCTAATCACACTCAGAAAGAAGATGGTTTTAGTGTAATGTCTTTTGATATATCAGAGTAATATTCAGGTTTTCTTTCTGATAAACAAAGAAAAAAGCTTTGGGGGAAGGGAAAAAGTCAGCTTGCTTATGGAAACATTTGTTTTTAACCTTAAAACATTTTTCTTGCTTCCCATGTACAGGGACTCACATGTTCTTAAGAGCTAGACAGTACCCCCAAAGACCACTTAAAACAGTTTCCTGCAGAAGTAGAGTTCTCTTTTATAACAGCCACTGAAGATCACCAGTTCATCCTCAATTTTACACTGGAAATAAGGAACTCAGAACTTTAGGAACTGACACATTCTACTTCTGGACAGTGCTTATTATTTGAAATGTTTTTCTTACCTTAGGATAAAATTATTTCTCTGACATCCCCACCACTTGTCCTAATTCTACCACAGAATGGTAGAATCTCTTTTTCTTCCCCTCAAATAAGTCTTTTGTACACTTAAAGACAAATTTCAGAAACTCCTAAATTATCTTTCCTGTGATACACATTCTAAATATATTCTTTCTTTCAACATTTATCCAGTGCTTATGTTATCTTTCAGCATCACACGCTGGTTGCTACCTAGAGACACAGAGGTGAAGGGAATGGCTTTTGTACTTAGTCCATCAGGGAAGATGTTCAAGGAAAAGTGAAGCATAGCATATATATGTGTATATATATATATATATATATATATATATATATATATATATATA
>NW_020175105.1:1018706-1057478 GCF_003031525.2 Neophocaena asiaeorientalis asiaeorientalis | reverse complement strand
TATATATATATATATATATATATATATATATATATATATATATACATATATATGTGATATATATACACACATATACATAGACATGTGTGAGTTTGTGTGTGTGCGCATGTGTGATTCTTTGGGCAGGGGAGACAGACAAAAGAGCATGTAACTAAGTTGCCTTGTGGAGAAGATCAGGAAAAAATAAACAGAGGTCCTGCAAGATAAATCCTGAAGGATGTGTGAGAGCTTCCCAGGTATGAAAGAGAAAGAATTACCTTCCTTCTAGCAGAGATAAAAATTTAATGTAAAGGCAAGAGATAGTGAGAGCATGTGTCAGTGTGTTCAGGGACCATCCAGGAGCTTGGGAAGTTGCAGCCAGTGTTGATGTAGAACACAAAGCTGGAACCGCAAGTGGAGGCTCAGATTGCAAGGCATGTTGATTAACCCGGCTGGATACATTATGAGGACCACTGATGTGCTCAGGAAGGCAGATGGGTGATCAGGCTTATACTGAAAAAAATAATTCTCCTCAGTGTGGTTGATAAACTGGGATGGGCAAGTGTAAGCCTAAGTTGCTGTATAAGTCAAGGAAATAATGGTGATGACCCAATGATGCCAGAGACTCTGAGGACTTCAAGAAGCACTGTGATTGATCTGAGAGCAAGTCTGCAGGACGCAGTAGTAAAAATCAGCCATCAGGATAAGAGCAAGACAAGGTTCAGCAAAATAAGTCAGCAAATAAATCATAAAAATGAATAAGCAGATCGTAATGATAGAACAATATGCTAACACTCTTTGAATAAACAAAAGAGATGTTTAGCATGTCTACAGGAAACATAAAACTATTAAGATCACCTAACATATTTTTAAAAGAACTCTAGAGAACATCTATAATTGAAAAAATGCAATAATTGAAATTCAAAATACCTAGATATTAGGTACACTAGCAGATTTAACACAGCTGCAGAGAGAATTCATGAACTGGATGATAGATGAGGAGAAATAACCCCTATAGAGATAAAGAAATAGAAAATATGAAAGAGAGATTAAGAGACCTGGAGGATAAAGCAAAAAGCTAGAGGATACCTCTACAATGAATTCCAGAAGGAAAGTAAAGAAATTAAATGGGATAAATAAAAAAATAATATCTTTAGAATTAAAGAAAAAGGCAGTTACTTACAAGTAGAGAGAAAAGCATAATCAGAAATAAATTTATCCTATATTCTTTATAGTGTTTGGTCATATTTACAGAGAGAAAAGCCATTGATTCCATTTATAATTTGACATGTTAAGCATTCCTGTTATAATTTCTAGGTAAGCAATCAAAAATATACTTAAAGCTAGTATCAGAAGAAGAAAAAGTTTCATACCAAGCTAGTTAATCACATAGCTTATATGATTAACTGAACAGGATAGGAAATCTAGTTTTTAAATGATAGGAAGTAACCTCTATGGTAATGGTGATCATATTAAATTTAGGGGAGGAAGTTTCACACCTCTTCAAGGAGAGCTAGCCCCTCTGATATGAACTCTTCAAAACTGGACCATTTTTACTTGTCCAGATGAGTGGAAGGATCTCACAGTTTAGAAAGACAAGAAACTGATGCTAGGGGTTAGACATTTCATTCATTAATAACTGTGACCAAAGAAGGAGAAATAGTTCAGACATGCAAGTAACCCAAGAATATCAGGAAGAATTCAGGGTTTTTCCAAACATATATTTTTGTTTGTTTAAGAAATAGAATAGTTTCTCACCTTACTCAACATTATACAGCAGTAACAAATGACAGGAGACAAGCATCTTCTGTGTGTCAAATAGATAAATTAATTAGAGAAAATTTATTTCCAAGTTTTTCCTTCTGGAAGCACCCTCCTCAGCCATATGGCACTCTTTAGTGTTCTCTTTGCATCTTTATTTCTCATAGGTTAATAATTCCTTAGGTTAAACTTCTATTAAGCATATATTAAAGTTCCTATTTAAAAACATCTCCTAGTTAGACCCTGGCTGACACAATGGTCTATAATAATAATGCTCTTCACACAAGCTAGACCTGTTAAGGTTTAGCAACTTGCACTGGATCAAAGCAAGTTTTTCTGACTTCAAAACCCACTACTGATGCCCTGTATCCTTCTGCCTGTAGAGAGAAATCTGAGTCCCCCACCACCTTTGGAATCATTAATAAGCCTTGTATCACATATCTGTGATAAGTAAGGCTTCCCTGGAAACATTTCCAAACAAGCATTCAGACTGAAGTTTCATCTCTGCTGTGAATCCTGTCTCTAAGTGGCTGTCTCTGTTGTCAACCAGCTGTCTTTGCATTCAGACTGGACATGTCCCTGACTCTGAGTGGTCTAAACGCAGGACACCAGACAGAAATCCCTGCTGTTGACACCCTCCTCCCTATGTTTACTTTCTATTCTCAGAGATTTCCTTCAGTTTCACCAAGTGGCCATCCTTGAAGGAGCAGACCCTCAGCAAGAAACAGTGAGAGAACAACACAGGATATGGGGCTGGGAGAGCAAATTAACAACAATCTCTGGGTCTAAAATGATGGATTATTGACTGAATATGGCAAGGGGAATGAAGCAGCTTATTTAATGTTCTGCTGGTGGTCCCAGCATGGATGAGACTGGAGGTGAATGATCAGTGGCAAAACAGATGGTCAGAGCAAACTTATGTGACTTCTCCAAAATGTGATAATGAAACAATTGTCCAATGTTGTATATAATTACTCAAAAGAATAGGATGTACAAATGTGGACTAATTTAACATTCTTTTTATCCATTTTGTAGAACAAGTCATTCATAACACAAAGGTCTACTACCACGAGTGTGATTCCAGTCTTTAATGTTCAATTATATCACACAGTAGCCTGAAGGTCGTTACATGTGAACTAAATTTCAACATATTCAACAAGTATTAAAAAACCTTTTTACTGTTTGATCCATGGGTAACATTGATCAACTATTGCTCCAAAGTTTAAAAAGAAAATGTTTAGTAAAATGTATCACATAGATAATAAAAGCAATATTAACTTTAAGTATATTAGTTTAAGATTTCATATTTTGAATTTTAGAAAGACAATTGTCTTTGCAAAAAAAGTATAAAAAAATAATAAGAACACTAAGCTTTTTAATTTAAACATTTGTCATTTCTACAATGTGTTCGTCTGTTGCCTGACTAGTAAATATTGGCAACCTAATCAATTCGCATGTCAATTTAAGAGGAAACATCTCCTTTGGTTAAATGTATTGCCTGATTCATCAAAATGAAAGACCAATTTACTCACAACAGTTAATCCATAATTTGACATAGATATTTCCACATTAATAGCTGAAGGATATAAAAAGATCTTATTAGAGAAAATAAAATACAGCTAGTTTAAATCAGCTTAACACTTTAACACTGGCTGTCAGCTGAAGATATTACTAAAGTTACTTTAACAGTAACATTTTCACATAGATAACTTTATGAGAATGTATTCAAATAGAATAATTTAGGAAATTAAAGAGAGAAATTCTATAAATTTTAATAATCTTATAATATAATAATCTGTTAAAATAATGTAAAGTATAATAGGATATAATGCACAAAATATACTATGTACTATAATTATAGTATGATATATTTACATATTAAATAAAATATGTGACATCACAAAGAATATAAATATATTTTAACATATATATTCCAATTCCATTGATCTTACAATATATTCAACAACAAACTTAACAAGCATAAAATAAAGATTTGGTTTTGCTTTAGCAGTGGAAGATCTAGGAGCAGAATAATGATTTTGTATTTTTCAAGAGATTTCTTTGTTTAAACAATATCACTATGAATTCATGATAAATAAAAGATACCACAACTTTCTAAATCAGACTGTTCTGATTTTATTCCTCACAAGAAAATTGTGAATTGTGTATTGTTATTTCCATTTTACAGATAAACGAGTTCAGAGGAGTGAGGTAACCTATTGGAGGTCACACTGTTGCCAAGTGGCAGAATTGAGACCCATTCCCTTAGCCTTGATCCATGATAACATTGATCTTGTTATCATCTGTACTTGAGTAGGAGGCTGCCAAGATGTGAAAGTGGCAGCCATTGCTATGGTTTATCGATTGGGAGAGAAATTCTGTATGGGGAGAAATCTTTAGAACTTGATGTTGGAGTTGGCACTTCAGCTGAATGCCTCCTCTTTGTGGAATATTAAATTTCAAATCTCAAATCTACAAATGAGATACACATTTCACTGAGTGGTGGTACAGGAACACCCAGCTAGATAGAGAAGCTATGGCAACTGATTTCAAGCACAATTTTTAAAAGAATTTCAGTAAGAACAAGAGAATTCCATCATATTTGAGCCAGGTAAACACATTCTTTCTTCCAGGACTCAGAGTGGAAATGAGATAGATAGTCAGAGATTAATGTCTATACTTTCATCACCTACCCAGGCTCTTTCTGAAACACTGAATTCTGATGTTTTCCCAGTGGACAAGGCCCTTTAGTTAATGCTAAGCCAGACCAGGTTCAAAGCCATGACTCTGTCCTATTAGTGACTCTGACTACACCTCCAAGATTTAAAGTTTTCTGCAGGCAAAGACTTCAAAGGCAAGGAAGAGCCCAGCATTCATGGGACCCTCACTATCCAGACAGCCACCTACCTCAGGGACAAAACTGAAATGTCGCACCTTAACCTCTTGGTATGAATTTAGGCCTATTGTGAAGAAGCATTGTACCTTTATTACTATCAAAAAGACACAGAACTTCAGACTATCTGTCATACTGACAAAGACTTTTAGGTTCATGAGAACAGGCTCTGGACACTCTTGACATTATTGCCACTGGAAACCTGGTCATGTTTGCTGTGGACAAGAGCATAGGAGAAAAGTACAAGAAAACAATTGCCAACAACACTGCTCTTTAAACACAGAAAGTATTGAGAGGCTGGTGACTGTGAGAAGCCAAGAAACAGGGTGTCTTTCTACAATTTCAGCTTTTAATACAAATAACACCATGAAAGATAGAAACTCCTAAGATCAATGAAGAGGAGAAATGGAAGATTCTTAAAAAGTGCAACAAAGCCATCTCCCTTCTGGGCAAGAACACAGATGTCACTGGATCTGTTGTCTCATCGGGAAAAGCTGGAGAATGTTGGCAACTTCAACACCCCCAGGAGTGTCTGAATGCTGGGGACAGGCTCAGGGCTCCCTGCATCTCGAGAGCTCTGTCCACAGCTGCTCCCTGGTAACCTACTCTTGGAAGTCATCTCAGAAGGCCAGAGGAGCACAATCCACCCAGCTGGCCACAACCTTGGACAGACCTAAATTTTAAAGGCCAACAGGTTGAGAGAAAGTTAACCTGTATCTGAGCCATGATATGAATTTCTAGACACCAAATTCTTGAAAAGGTGCAAGGTGAAATAAGTGAATTCCACAGCATCTATTGGAACTGAAACCATTGCCAAACACAATTTACATCCTCTACTGATAACTAGTACCACAGAATAAACAAGTACAAGTAGTCTTGTGAAAGTTTCAAACAACAGAAAGATGTATAACTCAGAAAGTAAATTTCCCCATAATTAGGGTTACGACTAAGAACTGAAAAAGTAACAGGGACATCTTTTGCAAACGCTAACTTTGTAACAGAACAAAGAAATTTAATTTATGTTTGACAGGTGTCATTTGCCAGGACATGGTGAAAAAAAAAAAGATGTGTTAAAATGTCCCTTTGGTGTGGTGGGTGGGAGTTGATGGAGGTGAAACAAGAATGGTAGAATGTTGATCATTGGGATGTTAAAACCTTGTCAAGACCTTGAGGACATTATGCTAAGTGAAATAAGCTGGTCACAAAAGGATGAAAACTGTATGATTCCACCACAAGGAGATCCCTGGAGCAGTCAGAATAATAGACAGAAAATAGAATGGAGTTGTGGCAAGGTCGGGGGGTGATGTGGGCAGAGTTTTAACTTGAGAAGATGAAAGGTTCTAGAGATGGATGGTGGTGATGATGATGCAACAACATGAATGAACATACTTAATGCCACCGAACCGTACACTTAAAAATAGTGAAAATGGTAAATTTTATGTCATGTGTATTTTTACCACCACCACCACAACACAGTCTAACAACTCTATCCTTGGATAAAATTTACTGACTCAAGTCTGATGTTATTACTTCCTTTAAAGCATATACATTTGCCCTGAAGGGAAGGTTCCATTCAGAGTTTCCACAATACCTAACAAGAAGCCTTCTTTCTAAAGTAGCTGCTCGTTACATGGGTTTTGTTTGTTTCTTTCTTTTGTGATAGAAATGAGCTTGTCAGAGAAAAAGCTATTAAAGTCATTATACCAAACATTGTTTAATTTTCTCTCTTCATAAATCTATGTGATGACAAATAATTTTTTGCTAATGTGTTCTCACTAACTATCCAATATTGTTTAGTTTTAGAAAAGTAGGGACATGTACTTATGGAAATTTGGGAAAGAGTATTCATATGAAATAATAGAAACAGAAGAACAAACATCAAAATAATTTTAGTTTGGGGACCACATCACTAGGCAAAGTAATTGGAACAAATAACTTCAAAGTAGCAATTACCATGTCACCTATTTTCAAGTGATTATTGGAATTTCTTAGAGGTAACATGAAATTGTCAGGTTTCCTCATATAGTTGTTTACCTTCCCATTTATCACACAGCCAATGGATAGCCATTTGAAATATTATAGAAAATACTGCAAATGTTGTCACCTGCCTGCTGCATGCATGCTTCATCATTTGGTAAAAGAAGAAACGGGAAATTTACGTTCCGTCTTCAGAAATCATTTAAAACTCTTCTTCTTTTGCTCTCTCTTCATCTCTGATATATCCACTCTAAAAGAATAAGCATGGATTTTTAACCTGTCAAATAAATGAAGGAGGACCTGACTACCGTTTCAAAAATCCCTTTTATCTTTAATGTTTATTTCAGAGTCTTGGAGCAGGTCTTGAATATTACTCAGAAGAGAGGACAATCAGGCAGTGATCTGTCCTGGCACAAATAAAACTGATGGCTGTGGAAATGTTCCTAAGCCCCCGCAGAGCCACAGCTGCTCTGAGCTACATGACACTGAACCAGGGGCTTGAAAGCACAGCGCACCTGGATAGAAATGGGCCTCATGCACAACGTTCCGAAAGAGAATTTTGCTAAACTGGCTTTGTTCACCCCAGGGACTGAAATCTCCACCAAGACTTCCTGTCCTAATATCTCAATTTAATCCTACCTAGAGGGGTCCTTTAACTCAGGATCAGATGAAGACCTCAAGTGTGTGAAGAATGACTCAGCTCACACGGTGATGAGAAGGAGAACTGACGAGCTGTGTGCACACCAGCGTCCAGATGCCGAGTCATCCACAGTGTATTCTGGGAATCTCCAACTCCTCCTTTAATAATAATAATATAATTATATAATATTAATGAGTTTCTTCTCTTTAAGTCACTGAACAAAGAAAGTGGTGTCTGAGTTAATATTGGTGTCTGTTGCTCAGGCTAGAGATGGGGTATTACCATGAAAACAAATCACAGCCAAAGGCATCCTAGGATCGACCAAACTGAGTAGGGTGAGAAGCATGGTATGCAGAGGAAAGGGTCCAGGCTGGACCAACACAAAGGGTGTTGCCCTCGCTCTGCCACCCTGGGGCCATCAGCAGTCATGGAGAGACAGTTAAATACTGGGATTGGCCAAAAAGTTCCTTTGGTTTTTAAGTAAAAATAAAAGACACATTTTTCATTTTCACCAAGAACTTTATTGAATAACTTATTCACCCTTTTGTTCCACTACCTTCTGTCATTTATCAGACAACTTCAGAATTCCATCTTCCCAAAACTTTTAATCTTTTTGAGCAAAGAACTGTTCCAGGTGCCTTTTACAGTCTTCCAGTGAATTAAAATTTTTTTCCATTAAGAGAAATTTGTAAAGACCGAAATAAATGGAAATCCAAAGGTACAATATCTGAATACAGTGGGTGAATCAGAACTTCCCAGCCAAGCTCTAACAGTTTTTGCCTGGTCATCAAAGAAACGTTATCCTGATGGAAGATTGCACGTTTTCTGTAGACTAATTCTGGACACTTTTCTTCGAGTGCTACTTTCAGTTGGTGTAATTGGAAGCAGTAGTTGTTGGAATTAATCGTTTGGTTTTCCGGAAGGAGCTCATAATAGAGGACTTTCTTCCAATCCCACCATGTACACAACATCACCTTCTTTAGATGAAGACTGGCTTTTGGTGTGGTTGGTTCATTTCACTTGCCCCACAATCTCTTCCATTCCACGTTATTGTACAGTATCCACTTTTCATCACCTGTCACAATCTGTTTTTAACAATGGAATGTTTTCATTATGTTTAAGTAGAGAATCACATGTAGAAATATGGTCAAGAAGGGTTTTTTCACTTAACTTATGTGGAACCCAAACACCAAAGCGATGAACATAACCAATCTGGTGCAAATTATTTTCAACGCTTGATTTGGATATTTTGAGTATGTCGGCTATCTCCCACGTGGTATAACGTTGATTGTTCTCCATGTCTCAATTTGATCTCTATCAACTTCAACTGGTCTGCCTGACCATGGAGCATCATCCAAGGAGAAATCTCCAGCACGAAACTTCACAAAACACTTTTGATACATTCGATCAGTCGCAGCACCTTCTCCAAACACTGCACAAGTCTTTTCTTACATTTCAGTTGTGTTTTTACCTTTCTTAAAATAATAAAGCATAATATGCCTAAAATGTTGCTTTTTTTCTTCCATCTTCAATATTAAAATGTCTACACAAAAATGCACCAATTTTGATGTTTTTTTTTAATGCACACTAATATGACAGCTGTCACAATACAACGTAACAAGATTATTTCAAACGAAGTTAAAGACAACTAAGTGCTACTAGAGCAATCTTACCGAAAAAAATACCGAATGAACTTTTTGGCCAACCCAATACCAAGGCTAATAGAAGCTCTTTGGAAGCCAGGCAGATAGCCCCATCAGTTATAGAGTGAACTCGGGTGTTTCCAGCTGTGAATCTGAGTTCCTTCTATGATAGAAGGAAGGCATCGAACCACAGAACTTTTTTGTGTGTGGTCAATGCGGTGACATATGCAAAGGGCTTAGTGGACTGCCTGGAACATAGTGATTCTCCATGAAGGTTAACTCAAGTACTCAAGTAATAATAATAATAATAACAATAATAATATACAATATCTAGTCATAGCCTCACAAATCATGACATGGGAGTTTCCATCAGCACACTGAGAGAATTTCCAGCCTCCAAGAGTCAATTCACATTCCTAAGTAGCTAGTGATGCTAACTACATCAGAATTCCTGGGACTTCCTGGCGGTCCAGTGGTTAAGACTCTGCGCTTCCAATACAAGGGGCACAGGTTCGATCCATGGTGGGGCAACTAAGATCCCACATGCTGTGCAGAGTGACCAAAAAAAAAAAAAAGATTTAATATCTACTTATTTGTCCTGGTGAGGTTTATATCCTTTATATCACAGAAATACTGAAATTTTTTATTTTTCTCCATAATTTCTTCCTCCTCGTGACATTCAGTGTTTCTCACACTCTTTCCACTAGCACTTCACCTGTCCACCCCTTAATTACCTATCTCATATTCACTCTTTAGGTCTCATCCTAAATGTCATGTTTTAGGACTTCCTAAAGACCTAAATTACCATAGTGTGCCTTTCTAAGTGACCTCTCACTCCTTACTTCCTGGGATGTAGTGGAGACCTCCCATGTTGGTCTGTATGACTTGGTGAAGGGGGTAACCCTGTGTGATCCCCTTCTGTTCCTCCAGACCCACCTCATGCTTGTACATGATATGCACCCCATGTATGTGTGTTGAAGTGAATTGAATTTGATAATTAAGGTTGTGGTACCACTGGTTATAGTGTTATTCATTCTTCAGAGTCTTGCTCAGATTTTATCCTTCCTTCACAGACTTTCCAGAACATATTTCATTGCTCCATCTTTGTGGTCCTATGTATCCTTTCCTGCTCTAAAACCACCTATTTAAGTGCCTGTCCACCCACTAGACTAGGCAACAAGAAGGCATGTACTTATCTCTACACTGCAATGAGGAAGCTAAGAGGGGCTAAATTATAATTATAACTTAATTTAAATTATAATTCAATAAGACATTTTCTCAGAGAACAAGAGGAAAAGGGGGAGGAGTCTAGTTAGAGTACTGCTCAAAGAAGGAGCACTCTATTAAACATGTAATTCAGAAAATGAGAAAAACGGCAACTAAACAAAACATGAATACAGAAGTGATTAAAAGTGGGGGGAGCCTGGAGAGGGAGCTGGTGATTGTGAGGGTCCCAACCTCAGGAGGATAAATCTACAGGTAAAGTCCTTGTGGAATTTCCAGTCACCATCGTGGGCTAGAGTTTCAGCACTTGATTAGAGCAATAGCTGGGAAGTTTGGAAAATTTACCAGCCCTCCAAAACACAATTCATAGCTTTATTTATTTTATTTTATTTTTTTTATATTCCATCTGTTTCTGTGTTTGCAAATAGAAATAAAAAGGGGTGTTTTCTATGGGGAAAGTGGACTGAGTCCCAAGGATCCAAGGAAAGAAACTCAGGGAAGGACACCTAGACTCGCACTCTGGGCTTCACAGTAATCCAGATTGAATACAGAATCCCTCTATGTCCCTTCACTCTTTCTATATTTGCTTCTTGTTTCCACATGGTCATTATAATCTTCCAAGATGACTGTTATTATTAGTGTGATGTCAAGACTTATTACAGATTGCTAGTGAGAAAGACAATGTGGCATTTTTATAATGAGAAACAAACAGATTAATGGAATAGAATAGGGAGAGTGTCCATATGTAAACTCACGTGTATGGACAGTTGAGCTTTGATAAATGTCCAAAGCCAATTCAGTGAAGAAAATATGGTGTTTACAACAAATGTTGCTGGAACAATTAGATTTTCATAAGCAAAGAAACATATGAAGAAGAAGGAAGAGGAGGGGAGAAGGAACACACACACACACATAGTAGGTATCCTTGTTAGTTCCGTGGGTATGCACACCACTGGTGAAAACAGCCCTCCTTATTCTTCAGTCAGAACAGAATCTCCACTCATGTCCAGTGTCTAGGATTCTAGGCTCACCTAAAATTAATAGTTCAAAGTTAAGAAATCAGCACGCCAGGATCATGACCATATCAGTAAATCTTCATTTCTGTTGCTTCTTGCTGCCAAGCTAATTAAATTTTTCATGGTGTCAGTTTATGTATGTGATGAAGAGATAACTCAGATTCAAATTAGAAAAAAAGAAATCTGTCATTTATGAGAACTGCACTTCAGGGAAGGAAGGGAATGCAAAGATCTCTTTGTGGGAACAAAGGAGGCTTGTCTACGGGGGCAGGGAGCCCAGTGAAGGGAAAGGGGGTGGGGACCATGACTCTGGACAAGCAGGAGACAGACATCAGCCATGAAGCTGGCAAACTTCAATAAATGCCATTTGGATGCCGTGCTGATAACGTCTGGACACGGAGGGACTGAACTCCTAGTCAGGTCAACGGCCACTGATGCAGGCATCTTTCCATGTGTTTCCCAGTGATTCTGAGTCAAGAGCAAACATAGTTGGCAGAGTGTGTAAGGATTCTCCTGTATTTTACTCCCCTCTCCAATCAGTCAGTTGGTCAATAAATATGTATGAAGCTACCACACAGTGCATTACCTGATTGAGGTGCTGGGATTTTTCAAAGGGTTTCGGAGCACTGTTCTAGTTCTTAAGAATATTAAAATTCAAGAAAAAGAAAAGAGTTATAAATAAACATACTGCATTTTTAGCAATAATCATTTGCAATCTCAAATATGGAAGGAACTTTCATGGTCATATAAGCCAAAGCAATTTTCAAAATGCGTGGCTGGTGAAGCACTCACCCACAGCATATGCAAGAGGACACTTCTGTTAGAGAAGAAAAGAAGAGACTATCTACTTCTGGTGTTTTCTTTTGATGTCGTCCTTTGGGTGCATATTTATGCATTTTGCAATCATTATAATATTTTATTGCAGGGAGACACACACACATGAGATAAATGCTCAAATCTGTGAAAAGGTATGCTTCATTTTTAGAGTTTGAAGGCCACAAATATATTTTTACCTTCATTAGTACTTTCAATATCGTATACTACAGCTTTAAATAATCACCATGCAGACTATGATTTAAAAAATGTTCCAGTGACCGATGTATGATTATTTCTGACCTTTAAGGAGCCTTGTCATGAAGATATCACATTTGAAAACTCTCCATGATGCATACCAGTTTCCAGGCAAATTATGCTTTTCTACAAATTTCCTCTTTCTTCTATGATAGTCTCCTTTCCAAGGGGAGATGAGTTTCATCTGATAGAGATTTAGAGAACCCGAACCACTTCTGGATGATCAATTTGTTCTAACCTAAGTGGCTCACACATTTTATTAATGATCTGTTCTATAGTCTTATTTATGGTGAAGCCATAATTTTATCGCCCTCTCTATCGGCCACAGTCCTCATTGTTATTACTAGTATTATTACACAAGTGGTCAGCATAGCACCTCAGGCATGACCAAGCACTCACTCACTATGGTGACTATTGTTACTAATGTTGAAACACCATTTATAAGCAGTGGACCATTGTTCTGCTTTTGTTAAAACTAACAGATCATTTTGTCATTCCTAGAAATTTTATAATAGTGTTTCTTTATGGCTTTCAAGTATTCATCAAGTCTATTCACAATTCTTTAATTCCACCTGGATTATTCTTTTTAAACAATCCCACTAAGAGATAAATCTTTTTTTAAAGATTTTTTTGTTTATTGAAAGTTCGTTATGTATACCATCTTGTTTAACTCTCATGACAAGCCAAAAACATAGGGATTATTTTCATTTTCATTTTACAGACAGACATTGAGGCCAAGGATTTCATTTATCTTTCCTGAAGTTATAGAGCTATAAGGCAGTAGAGCCAGGATTTGAATTCATCAAGTCTGAGTGCAGGGCTCCTACTCTTTAAAAATTTTTATTGGAGTATAGTTTATTTACAATGTTATGCTAGTTTCAGGTGCAGAGCAAAGTGAATCAGCCATACACGTACATACATCCACTCTCCTTTACATTCTTCTCATATACAGGTCACCCTGCACCACACAGCAGGTCCGTATTAATCATTATTATATACATAGCAGTGTGTATATGTGTCAATCTTTAAAAAAATTATTCCTAATGTGAGCGAGTCTAGCATCTCGACGTTTCATTTTTGAGGGGCCTCCGACTTCTCTCTACATTTCATCTTTTGCGCCATCATAATGACACTTTTGGGTGCTTCCTACCTCTGAAAATTGTTTTCTTTCACAGTTTTCTTTTCTATAGTAAAGCTTATCTTCAGTAACAGGGTTTTCTTCTTTTGGCACTCACTTTCCCTAAAATTTAAGGTGTGTGTTGGATCATACTTGGTCTGAACCAACTTGAGTACTAAGGTAATTTGATCTCTCTTTCCCAATGATTTTTCCCTCATTTTTTAAAGCCACTAATTGCTTTTTTAAAATACGCTATAGACATGCTCATGTCTTTAAGAATATCTTTTTTCCAGCTGTCTATTAACTTTGCTGTTTCTGCTCCTGCTTTCAGCTGAATTTCTGTAACTTCTCTTGGCTAGGAATGATCTTCTTGTGGTAATCTTAGCCCAAATTTATAATTTTAATGTTCTTCATTGTTTTAGAAACACTTTTTTGACAAAATGATAAATTTTCAAATATTATACTGCAAATAGAATACTCTCTCTTTAGCACAAATGTGCTAATATTCTGTCTCTGCATCATAAAATTTACTGGCTCCTCAAGTCCCTGAAGACCCCTCAACACAGCCATATTTTTCTACTTCTAGCCTCATCCTTATCATGCACTTCTCTTTATATGCACATCAGACCCACTGAATTTCTATGCCGAACACTTTATCTGCAGAGAATTATTTAATCTTCACAAAAATATTTTCAATTAGCCATCCTTTCCCTATGTTATACATGAAGATATTAAAAATCAGCATTTTATATTCTTTTCCAAACATCAAAAAATGCTGAGATTTCTTCTGCATCTGCTGGGTCTTCTCAAGTTTAATTATTTTCACATTAAATTACATAGGCAAGAAAAGCCAGAACTGGGCAAGCCTTCCAGAATGGTGGTGTAAGGACTTACAAAAATCTGTTCTTCCTATAAAAGCAATGAAACTTGTCAGAAAGCATAAAAATTAACTTTATTCAGAACTCTCAGAATTAGCCACTGGCCCGAAACAATCTGAAGGGCCTTTACCTCGGGAAAACTGCATCACTTGGGTTAGAACAGCAGGTGCGCAGCTCTGCAGCTTCACCTCCTTCCACCCCCTCATGACAAACAGCAGCCTTGCAATCTCTCCAGGGTAAGACTTAGGGCTCCTCATAAAACCCATCAGCAGAGCACTGTCAATATCAAAACTTTGGGGAAAAGCCTTATTTACAGGGCATTTAACCTTACTTTCAACCTTGTATCCTTGTTTGCAGCTGGTATCTCAGGTTAAAAAAGGACAAACTGTTGTTAATGGTTTAAACAATGATTTAACCTTATTTAACCTGTGATACCAGTTGCAAACAAAGGCCTAGCCACAATTAAAAAAAAAAAAGTCTGGGAAATGATATATCCACAGAGGGCTGTAGACAGTTCTGACATATTGTAGGGGATTTAGAAGGCCCAGAGCAGGACAATGAACACACGTAAGACTGACCGAGTGGGCCCTGGTCTCTCACCTATCTGATGTATGGTCTTTTGCAAGCAAAGGAGAATGAGGTGAAGTTGTAAGGTGAATGTCTAAGCTACATCCTGATACATTCTTAGATCCTCATGGCTATGGGTGGAAAACATATTGGTTTAAGACATTTAAGGAAATCTCTGCCCATTTATTAGCTGACCACCAAGCTAACTGACTCTGTGACCACACACAACAGGGAAATAGACTGTAGAATTAGTCCACGAAGAAATTAAGGCATTCTCAGAAAAACAAATAAAAAAATAAACCCAAGAGAGTTTTCTCCAATAAACCTGCCCTACAAGAAATATTCATCAACTGATGAATGGATAAACAAAAGTGGCATACCCACACAGTGGAACATTACTTGTTCATAAAAAGGAATTCAACACTGATACATGCTACAAATTGAACTTGGAAAACATTGCTATGTGAAGAAGCTATATACAAAAGTACATATATTGTATGATTCCATTTTAATGAAGTATCCAGAATAGGTACATCTATAGAGACAGAAAAGTCAGTACTTCCCAAGGGGTGAAGTTGGCAGGGAAAGAGAGTGACTGCAAAATCGCTCTGCTTTGCTTATTTGGTTGATGAACATGTCCTAAAAATAGGTCGCAGTGATGGTTGGATAACTCTGTGAATATACTAAAGCCAAGAAATTGCATACTTTCAGTGGGTGAATTTTTTTTTAATGTATATAACAAAATATATATTTTTTAACATTTTCATTGGAGTATAAGTGCTTTACAATGGTGTGTTAGTTTCTGCTTTATAACAAAGTGAATCAGTTATACGTATACATATATACCCATATCTCTTCACTCTTGCATCTCCCTCCCTCTCACCCTCCCTATCCCACCCTTCTAGGTGGTCACAAAGCACCGAGCTGATCTCCCTGTGCTATACAACTGCTTCCCACTAGCTATCTATTTTACGTTTGTTAGTGTATATATGTCCATGCCACTCTCTCACTTTGTCCCAGCTTACCCTTCCCCCTCCCCATGTCCTCAAGTCCATTCTCTAGTAGGTCTGTGTCTTTATCCCCATCTTGCCCCTAGATTCTTCATGACCACTTTTTTTTCTTAGATTCCATATATGTGTGTTAGCACACAGTATTTGTTTTTCTCTTTCTGACTTACTTCACTCTGTATGACAGTCTCTAGGTCTATCCACCTCACTACAAATAACTCAGTTTCGTTTCTTTTTATGGCTGAGTAATACTCCATTGTATATATGTGCCACATCTTCTTTATCCATTCATCTGTCAAAGAACACTTAGGTTGCTTCAATGTCTTGGCTATTGTAAATAGAGCTGCAATGAACATTGTGGTACATGACTCTTTTTGAATTATGGTTTTCTCAGGGTATATGCCCAATAGTGGGATTGCTGGGTCCTATGGTAATTCTATTTTTAGTTTTTTAAGGAACATCCATACTGTTCTCCATAGTGGCTGTATCAATTTACATGCCCACCAACAGTGTATGAGGGTTCCCTTTTCTCCTCAGTGGGTGAATTTTATATGTGAATTAAATGTCAATAAATTAATAATAATATAATAATTAAATGTCAATAAAACTTTTTTCACATACACACACACACACACACAAATCAACACCATTTGGAGATGTGCAGGTTTTGAAAGGAAGCAGTTTTCAGTCACTTATGTTAAATTCCTGAATTTGAAGACTTCAGTCACCAAGACCCTCTCAGATACTCTCTGCTCTTATCAGAAGAGAGTTGTAAGTCTTATGAGCCAGCAAGAGCAGGGGTGAGAGTTTCCTGTTTTTCTGGTAAAGTTACCACCCAGGCTCCTAATTGCTCTCTTCCCTTATGTGTTAAAGCTATCCCTGGAAACATTGCTTTTGGAAACATCTTGAACAGATGTTTTGTGCAGCTTTGATGAAGTAATGGCTGCTTCTGTGTGACCCAAGCCATCTAGTGAATCTACATTTGTACAGTGTGAGCTAAACCTGGGGACATGGGGTCATAAATTCCCTCCATCCCTTTGTTGCCTTCAGACTTAGAAGGTCCAACATCTGAAAGGTCCAGTGGGGAAATATATATCTTCTTACATCTTTCTTTTTTTCAAAGAGAAAACTGATATCTAAAGAGATCATTTTCTAACCTGTTCCCTGAGATTTTATTATTATTGGAGTACAGAGTACATTGGATAGTTCAAAGGACCAGAAGAACAATTTTTGAGCGTCCTTTATTTAACCTCAGTGTGGTCAATTCTGCCTTCCTTTCACCTCTATTTTTAATTCTTGCTGTTGCCACAAAGGGACCTTTCGATGGCTGATTAGCTCTGGAGAATAAGGAGCAGAGGCAGCATAAACACTGATGTCATAGAGAGAGCCTGGTGACTGCACCCCTACCCCAACGTTGGCATCATGTGCTTTCCCGGGACCCTGTGCTATACAATCTCACCAAGTGCTGGATGTAAGAATCTAAAAAGTTTTTCCTCAGGAGCCAAGAAGAAATAAATGAAAACACAGAACTTAAATATTAATCCAAACTGGGTTTCCAGTAGCTGAGGTCAGAGCAGCACTAGGTGGAGATGACAAAGGAAATGGATCCTGGTGGACCTTGTTTAGATCTTCCAGAACCAGAGATCTTTGTCCCTGTCATGAGATAAGTGAGTTCCCCAAGGGCTGTAAGTGATGTGTCAGCCTCTGATGTAAGGTCGAGGGCTGATCAGAAGGACCTTCTGCTTGTGGGTTATAGATGGTGGGTGTGACGGGAAGACCTTCCCTTGGGGTTTAGATTTCAACCTAAGAACAAGACCAACCATTGTCAATTAAGATTAATGTTGGGGCTTCCCTGGTGGCGCAGTGGTTGAGAGTCCGCCTGCCAATGCAGGGGACATGGGTTCGTGCCCCGGTCTGGGAAGATCCCGCATGCCCATGGAGCGGTTGGGCCTGTGAGCCATGGCCGCTGAGCCTGTGCGTCTGGAGCCTGTGCAAAAAAAAAAAAAGATTAATGTTGGAAAAATTGACCAGGGTTAATATCTTAGAAATCTATTTTTTGTCCTTTATATATTATCTGTTCTTTCTTTATATCTATCTATTCTTTCTATTTCACTCTCTAGTTCCTTGGGAAAAATGGGCAAAGTACCTGTATTTTCAATGGTCCTTGGTGGGCAAATGTGGGTGCCATCTCCAATTGTGGAGAGAGAGTAGAGGATGTGTTACATTCTGTCACCAGCCTTGGTGGATAAATATTCCAAAGGATGGAGTGAACAGCGGTGCTTGTGCACAGGAGAGAGATCAGGAATATTCTGAGGTCTGACCCAACAAAGTCCTTCACCTGGTCATCTCCAAAGAGAAATAAGTGTTGTGCGTAGGGTAGGAAATTGTTAACTCCAAACTCCTCAAATGAGGGAACAGATGGAAATGAGGACTGAAGTTTCAGGATGTTACGAGATTTACTGCTATTTGCAATACTATTTATACTACTTTTTAAATTACATGATGCCTAATTTGAGAGCAGGCCAGGTGGGTTATGGCTTTCAAGTATCCCTGTCTTTAGCATGTTCACAGCTGTGTTTGGAGGATGGGAGAGGACCTCATCTCAGGGAATGTGCCAACAGCTCTGTGCTTGTCCTTCCTTACTGTCCACTTGGATAGAACCCCACCCTCCACCCCCACTTTCTCTACAAAGTCAGAGGCTATGCTCTGGGACCTCCATCCTTCTGAACCACTGTCCCAAGGCAGAGTGAGAACTATCATTTCCCCTTTCCACAATCACACACCAAGACGTGTGTGAGCACACATCCAGACACACATGTCTGGAGAGCTGAAGGAAGGGAAGGAGACTGTTACAGACACCTCAAAAAAAATTTACAGCCTTGCAACAGAGGGAGATCTTGCATTTCGGAACCACATAAAGACACTAATAAAAGATAAAAGAGGGACAGATTGACTTGCTTTTTCCCAGGACATGGCATGAGAAGTCCACTGATTATGCTTCTCAGGTCAAATCTTTTGACCTTGTAGTTAATAAAAATTCTTCACAGTGACATTGAATGTTAAGCTCTGATTTTCAATATTGCTGGGATACTTTCATCTCTTTCTATTCCCACAACCTGGGAAAGTCTGTGTCAGAAGTGCAAGTCAGATGCCGCTTAAGACAGAGAATTAAGCTGTGTTGTTCTAAAGAAATAGTTTCATACATGTTCTGATTTTCAATGAGCTATGCTTTGACTTCTATGGGGACCTTAGTTAATTTCTAGCAGCAGATAATGATCTTGTTCAGGAAAAAATAGAATCTGATTCTTCAAAATCACTAGTGAGGGAAAATCATGTTAAACGACAAGACATCACCTTTGCTAGTGTTGTATTTTTTCTATGGTGTCATTAGAAAGAGCAAATGCTTTTAGTGAGTTTCAGTGGATAAGGTGGATAAGGATAATATCAACTTTTTCAACTGTATTCTTTGATTCAAATCTGTAGCAAGCAGATAATGGAACTCTACTGATTAATATTTTAAATATTATTTGCATGATAACTGTTTTTCCCTAATGAATCATCATTTGGATGTTCTCTTTCCATCCATGCAGGAACAATAATTACATGGCCACATGGGGAAAGAGAAGAAGTCATGACTAAGTGGCAGTCTAACCAGGCCAATGTCCAAAGAGCATGTAATACAAACGTCGAATAACTAAAGTTTATGGCAACTCAAATATGCTACAAAGTATATGGTGACCATAAAGGAGGTGGGAGAAGAGATAAGACAGAGGAAAGCATGATGTCAGGCAGGTTGTAGTTATTGGTATCAGTCCAGGCTGGAAAAGTAGAAGATTAAGATCAAAATATTTGATACAACATTGTAAATCAACTATACTTCAAAAAAAAAAAAAAATCCAAGTACCTGAGTGAGGCGTATTCATGAAGATGAGTTATACAGAATAGTGAGTAGCCACCAAGACATCTATGATGTTGGACAGTGTTCTGCAAAGTGAGGGCTGTGCAGGAAAGTCAATGACATTATATTCACTTCTTTAATTTAACTTCATTCTTTTCAAACTGATTATTTACAAATGTCTTGACTTTCGTAAGCACTTTTATTAAGGTATAATTACATACAATAAACAGAATCTGTTTTAAGTGTGCCTACAGTTCAATGAGTTTTATGTAATGAAGGGTATGAATCACCACCACAGTCAAGATATGGAATATTTCCCTCCATAAATCTTCCCCTGTGCCCCTTCCCAGTCAATACACTCCCCACAAAGCTCTAATTAATCTCTATGCTGTTCTCTGGCTAACAGAATAGATTGCCTTTTCTAAATTTCACACAAGAGGAATTAAACAACGTACATTCCTTTATGTTTGACTTTGTTCTCTTTCTTCCTTTATGTTTGGCTTTGCTTCATACATGCTATGATCGGTAGTTGGTTTATTTTTTATTGCTGAGTAGTATTCAAATGTATATAGAATATACATATAGTATTGAGACTACGTTTGGAAACAGTGTCCAATTCTATTATATGTATCAAAATGTATTTATCCACTCACCTATTAATAGACATTTGGGTGTTTCCAGTTTTTGACTATCATAAATCAAGTATAGTGTTACGTATGTTTTTATTTCTCTTTTTTATGTTGTTGGCACATTAGTATTTATTATTCTTAAAAGTATATATACACACTACATACTATGTTTTGTATAACATATTTAAAGATTAAATAGATTTTAAAATATAAGGTAAGGATGACAGCTTCTTACAAAAATTAAGTAGTCTAAACAAGATGTGTCTGAAGATATATTTGGGCATGAATATGTGAGTTTGAACTGCTTATAATAAATTAAGTATAAAAGAGTCATATTACCTGCAAAAGATATACAAATTATAAACAGAAGATGAACTATTTCTCTTGAGTATATACCTAAGAGTGGGATGGCTGCCACATATTAAGCACTTAATTACATTTTTAAAATTAGCAAACAGTTTTCCAAAGTGGTCAGACTGTTACACCTGCTCACTAGCAATGAATGAGAGTTCTGGGTGGTCCACCTCCTCACCAACACATATTCTAGTGTTTTACAATACAGTCGTACTAGTAGTGTGCAGAGGAATCTCACTGTGGTTTCATTCGAATTCTTGATGACTCACAAGGTTGAGATGTTTTTCATGTCCTTACTGGGCAATCATATATATATATATATAGTGATGTGTTTGCTCAAATTTTTGCTTATATTTTTATTGGAATTATTATGAAGTTATAGGAGTTAATTTTTATTAGTTTTATACTTTGTAAATATATTCTCTTTGCCTGTGACTTATCTTTTTCTTTAACAGTAGCTTTAAGAGTGAAGTTGTTGTTGTTTTTTTTTTTCTAACATATTTGTTAGAGCATAATTGCTTTACAATGGTGTGGAGAGTGAAAATGTTTTAATTTTGATAAAATTCATCTCATTTTTTTAATTATATGCTATGCTTTTTGTGACATGTGTTAGACATATTTGTCTAACCCAAAGTCACAAAAATGTTCTAACTGGTTAATAGCTACTTATAGTGCTTACTCTTGGGGAAACTCAGGAGGTATGGTAATTTGGAGGTGCTTGGTTATACTTATTACAAATAACTTCTCACTCTTAGTGGCTCAAATTTTCAACCACTTAGTGATACATTTTGATGAGAATATTTTTATTAATGGAGTATAATTTATAAATATTTTCTTTTACTACTAATGCTGTGTTTTTTGTTTGTGAAATCTACTCAAGGTCTTGCATATATTCATTTATGCTATCTTTTCTAAGCTTAAGTATATTACATTTTTATGTGGTTTTCAAAGCACCTGAAATTCATTTTTTGTATGATATGCCCAAAAGTCAAGTTCTCCATTCTCCTTTCTACCTCATTGATATCCAATAGATATCAATTTATTGGAAAAACCATCCTTTACCCCTGCTCTGAAGTGTCATCTTCATCAGGGACAGGTGTCCAGACTTATGTAGATCTGTTTCTGGGCTTTCCATTCTGTTCCACTGAAGAATTTGTCAGCTGATATCACAGTGTCTTTATTGTACCTTTATAAAAGACTTGATATTTGATAAAGTAAGTTCCCCTATATTTTTCTTCTTTTTTATCAAGATGGTCTAGGCTTTTCTTGATCTTTTGCATTTCCATATAAACCCTAGAATCAGCTTGTCTATTTTCACAAATAAACATATACTCATATTTTGTTTTGGATTGCGTTTAAGGTTATAAATTAGTTTGGTAAAAATTGAATAGAGAACATATAAATTTTGTTTACATGCATTATTAGATATTTAATATTTTTGTGTTTTTATAAAAGACACATTTTAATTTTTGTTCAGAAATACACAGTTGAATTTGTATATTGAACTTATATCCTGCAACCTTGCTCACCTCACATATTAATTCCAAAATCATTATCATGTCATCTATGACATGATACTTCCAGTTCTCATAAACATTGCATGATTACCTTTCTTGCTGCCATGGCTAGTACCTGAAATATAATATCAAATAGAAGTGTGATGGTTAGCATCTATGTTTCACTTCTAATCTCAAAGGGAAATTTTTCAACATCCTATCAGTATAAATACTATAATGTTTTTGGTCCATATTCTCTATGAAATTAAAGAAGTTTGTTCCTACTATTAATTCACCAACTTATTTTTTAGCCTTAATGGATGTTATGGTGGTGTGGTGTGGTGTGGTACACTACAGTGAGGTGCAGGATGGGGGGGTACAGTGCAGTGTTGCATTGTATGATGGGACATGGTGTGGTATATTAACAGATGGCTACCTTGGTGGCCTGTATCAAACCCTTAAGTTAGAAATGAACAAGTTACTACAAACCCTTCTAAGAATAGAAAACCAGAAACTGGAAACCCTTCTCAACAGATTTTATGAGGTCAGCACATCCTCTGTACCAAAACCCAACCAAGAAAGGAAAACTTCAGACCAAGCTCATTCATGAAGATGGATGCAGCATTCATAGACAAAATACCACAAACCAAACTGAGCAATCAACAGTGAGTTGTTACTTACAGTAATGGTGTTATTACACGTTAAGTAATACACTTTGCCCTCCTGGTAGCTTAAAACTTTCCCTTCTTTTCTGTACCCTGTGGTGACGTCTGCCATGAACACTTCTGCTGTCTTCAGACCTGCCTGGAGCTTTCCTGATGCGGACATGGAGCCCTGCCATGTTGGTGGTCCGTGGTCCGTGGTCCTTCATCGTATGCCTTGGTTAATTGCCAGTCCTGCCACCAGAATGTAAACTCCACAAAAGAAGGAATCCTTTTCACTAAGTACCCAACAGTGGTTGGAACTTGATGAAATCAAGAAAACAAAACAAAACAAAACAATATAAACAGCAACCTTAGTATAGAGATGAAGGTACCTCAATAATTGTTTCAGTGTTTCCTGACGAGTCACTTCCGGCTAGTTATTCCCAGAAGGTTAGAGCTGGTTTCCCTCTGGCACTGCTGCCTCAGATGTTACACAGGCACTGAGCTTTCCCAAGGCACAAAGGGTGCTTTCTGGAAACCTTCAGGGGGAAGAAACTATGCCATGTTCTGCAATTATGGAGACAGAACATCCTTCTCACCTCATTCCCTGTGATATTAGATCTTTCCTCCTTGGCCCCAGTGTCTTCTGGGGGATCTTAGGGAAAGGCCTCTTCGGGAGAGTCTTCCTCTCAGGCAGCACATGCGTGCTATTGACTTACTGGAGATAAATATAAATGACAAACACCAAGTTGTGTGCCTAGTGTTTCCTCTGTTATTTATCCAATTTTGCCTCCCTAAGTATTTTAAAAATCCAAACTGAGTCACTGTACCTTGTAAATTTTTAAATTATTATTTAACATCTTTATTGGAGTATAATTGATTTACAATAGTGTGTTAATTTCTGCTTCTTAACAAAGTGAATCAGCTCTACGTATACATATATCCCCATATCTCCTCCCTCTTGCATCTCCCTCCCATCCTCCCTATCCCACCCCTCTAGGTGCTTGTAAAATTGAATTTTGATACTTTACATAATCTTTCAGTAACTCTGGTTCTGTCTCCTTTTCTCCTACCTTGCCCTCTTATGTTCTAAAGTATTAGAAATCTGATTCTGGAATGTTATATTTTCCTCTTTGCTCACACAGACAGACACAAATAAACTTATTTTAGTGTTATCTATAAATGTGATCAGCCCTCCTCCAAAGGATACTTCCAAGTTCCAAGTTTTCTCTTTCATTCTGGACATTACACTAAGCCAAAGTATAGTATTACCTGTTTTGACAGTCATACAAAAGTCTTAACAAAATAATTCTTATCTTCTGTGTCTGAGCAACATTTTTCAGCAAAGCATTTTGAGCATGATGACAAGAACAAATATAAAATGGCAGTTAGAAAACATATATATGTAAGGTCAGGACTCTTATGTTTATATCTACTTCTGTACCTTGTTTGTGATTGGATCATATTTCCTGTGTTTGGAAGAATATGTTTTTATAAAAACCTTCTATCATGAATTTGAATAGTGAACTTTCAAAAGCTCCGTTCCCATCAGAATGTCACGTAGGACATGGCAAAGCCCATACATGTCCTGAAAGGCAGTGATTCTCAAGGTGTGGTTGGACCAACGGCATTGGCATGTGCTTGTGAGAAATGCAGACTCTCAGGATCCACACCAGACCTAGCCAGCAAGGGTCTCTGGGGTTAATGCCCACGACTCTGTGTGCTAAAAAGCCTTCCAGGTGAGTTTGAGAACCACTTCTGTGGAGAAGTGAACAGTGGTTGACACTGGCTTTCAGGTTAGAGTATCCAACTTTTATAAACCCTCCTTTCTGTGCTCTCACCCAGCTCACATTTCTCCTTGCCCTTAAAAAAGAAAAAAATTACAAAATAAAGTAAACTATACTGCCAACCTCTTGCTTAAATGCAGTGACACAAGCTCTAGCACTTTCCTCCAATCTACCTGGAACTTCCACCACACACCTTGCTTACAGGCCCTGTACTCAGAGAAAGACACCCACCCTGACCCCCATTCCTACTCTAGCAGAGGGAGGTGTTTTCTGAGCCTCATTTTCTCATCTATAAAATGCTGATAGGAAGTGATGATACTGTGCTGCATTCATAAAGTTAACACCAGCATTCCAATAGAAATGTGGGCCCGTTCTGACTCCCTGACTGGGGTCCAGAAGAGGCAAAAAGAAAGGGGTGAGATCAAGCTTTGAAGTCTGTGTAGTTAGTGACTTTAGCACACAGCATTCAGCACAGTGTCTGGGCCAGGGTGCGCAGGTGATGAAGGGCACCCGCACCACTTAGCTGCCCAGGGGAAATCCCAGGCAAAGGAGTGTTGAGTCGCTCTATTTGCTTGATTTCGATGCAGGTTGGTTGTCACCACTGCCTTTTCCAGAGTCAAACAAGCCATGCTTCCCGTGATCTGTTTAATCGATGTGCCTGTTCCTTTCATTTCTCCTGTTTTCCAGCTCTTTACTCTTCCTGAAACATTGCCAGCCCACCCTGACCATCTGGATCACATGTTTTCTCCTTGTCTGGAGAGGTGAGGTCATCTCCAGGGTCTTGGGGCAGAAATGCATCTCAAGAAAGATGTTTCCTTAAACTTCTCCCCTATCTCAACTGAGAATTCCTTTTTCCTATAACTGTCTTTCATTTCTAGTGTGAAAATCAATCTCCTGGCAGAAAAGACATAAACCAAACAGGATTTGGAGCAGTTTCAATTTCCCCCAGTTTCTGTGAAAGCTGCACTTGTGGTCACATGCTCTGCTCCTGAGAAGCTGGGCACCCTTGGGCAGATAACACACATCCTCTGTGCCTTAGTGTGTTTGCTATACAGGGATGCCAGGTACAGTTTAAAAGCAAAAACATCCAGAGAGAAGACCATGTACATGTAATTTCATTATTACATTCTGAGGTTCCTCAATATTTTCCACTTGGTTTCCCATGAATTTTGGAAATGTGTTAGTTGATACACTACATGTTAACAAGATATTACATTGCAAAGGCAATGAAGCCATATTCTATACGTTGAGTTACCTTAATACCAACTGAATGATTAGGCAAATTATTTTATTTGCAGTGCTCTGTTTCCTTACCTCATAAATGACATTGAGAATACAAGAATGCTGCTACTCATCCCACAGACTTAATGAAATGAGTACACAGACTTAATGAAATAGTATAAATAAGTGATTGTCACACTGTCTGCCATATCCAAAGCACACAGATGTTAGCAAGTACTGCCTACTAGAAAAATTTATTTGAGTAACCTAACTTTAAAATTTTTGTCATCTTCTGATTCTTGAAGATTTTAAAGTCTTTTATTTTCCCAGAAAGCAAGGGAATGTTTGAATTAAAATGCTAATTAGTCTATGGCCATACCACACTGAATGAGCCCGATCTCATCTGATCTCAGAAGCTAAGCAGGGTCGAGCCTGGTTAGTACTTGGATGGGAGACCACCTGGGAATACTGGGTGCTATAGGCTTGGGCTTCCCTGTTGGCACAGTAGTTAAGAATCCACCTGCCAATGCAGGAACACGGGTTCAAGACCTGGTCCGGGAAGATCCCACATGCCACAGAGCAGCTAACCCTGTGAGCCACAACTACTGAGCCCGTGTGCCACAACTACTGAAGCCCGTGTGCCTAGAACCCATGCTCCACATTAAGAGAAGCCACTGCAATGAGTAGTCTGCACATTGCAGTGAGGAGTAGCCCCCATTCACTGCAACCAGAGAAAAGCCCACATGCAGCAGCAAAGACCCAATGCAGCCAAAACTAAAATAAATAAAATTTTTTAAAATGCCAATTAGCACAAATAAACACATTAAACTCATAATTTTTCCAAATTTAACGGGAGTGAAAAATGGATTTCCATAGACGTTTATAGGCTGATTTTTTTTTCAATTAAAGGAGTTTGAAAAAGTACAAACCTCTTAAATATTTATGAAAAGCCAGCTTAACTTTTTCATCTCCTATTATTAAACTATCCATTAAATATTATCATAAAAAACTAAATAGTAACATATAAATGGATACTTCACAGTTCAGAAATGTATTTAAGTAACATGATACAATATTAGAAGCAAGACATTCAAAATTAACTTCATAAAATAAAAGATAGACAAAATATTAATAAAACATAATTTTATGTCCCACAATAGTACCTCTGTGAAACAGTTGAAAACAAAGAGTAAACAGACCATTCCTTCATTTTTAATTTCCATTTTCAATTTGATGGAAAGAGAAATGCAGGGACTGTCTCTTAGTTTTATGTGACAGGTGCTCTGAGTGATGAAAAAAGCATTTGAGAAGGATTTTCCTACTGAGGCAAATAGACAAACATAGGTTCAAATAAGAGACACAAACCACAAGCCAGAGACATAAGTATCTAGCAGAATGAAAGTGCCTGCACTCTCTGCTTGGGTCTGACAACCCTGTTGATGAACTGCTCTTTGGAGTTTGTGGGCTGCTCCCCAGGTGAGGGCTTAGCACTTGGAAGGTACATCCATCTTTGTTATTTATTGAGGTCACTTATTTCCTTCTCTTAGTGACATCTCCTTCTTGGATATGTTGTACAGAATGAACTGGCTGCTCAAATTATGGCCTCATGTCTTGACATGTTAATTGTGGGGTGGATTAAAAGGGAAAGTATTTGTAACTGGAAGATGAGGGAAGTGAAGGGCAATAACTACTCTTTATTGAGATTTACTGTGTGCTAATTACCTTTAGAAACATTGCCTGCTTTATCTTACTGAATTCATCCATTACCACCAGGAGTAAACTCAATTGAAGATGAGGAGCTGAGTCTGTAAGATCATTTGATGGTACTCAGCACTGGGCTAAATGAGAAGGAGCTGTCAAGGAGCTTCAGGCAAATGTCCATTCCTCCAAGGTTTACTTGGGGTCAGAGAATAGACTGCTCCTGATTTCAAACTATACTATAGAGCTACAGTTATCAAAACAGTATGGTACTGTACAAAAACAGACACATAGCTCAATGGAACAGAATACAGAGCCCAGATATGAACCACACCTAGGGGCAATTATACTATGACAAAGGCAGAAATAATATACAATAGGGAAAAGACAGTCTCTTCAACAAATAGTGTTGGGGAGACTGGAGTTACATGCAAAAGAATCAAACTGGGCTACTCTCTCACACCATGCACAAAAATGAATTCCAAGTGGATTAAGACTTACATATAAGACTTGAAACCATAAAACTGCTAGAAGAAAACATAGGCAGTGCCTTTTCTTGGCATCAGTCTTTGTTAATTTTTTGGATGTCTTCTCAGGCAAGGGAAACAAAAGCAAAAATAAATAAATGGGGCTACATCAAACTAAAGAGCTTTTGCACTGCAAAGGAAACTATTAACAAAATGAAATGTCCTCCTACTGAATGGGAGAAGATATTTGCAAATATTAGATAAGGTATTAATAATCAAAATATACAAAGGACAATAAACAATAATGAAAATATATGTCAACCTCTCCCCCCAAACAACTGTATTAAAAATTGGGCAGATGATATGAATAGACATTTCTCTAGGGGAGACATATCAACAGCCAACAATTAAATGAAAAGGTTCTCAACATAACTAATCATGAGGGAAATGCAAATCAAAACCACTGTGAGATATCACTCCTGTCAGAATGACCATCATCAAAAGACAACAAATAACAAGTGTTGGTAAGGATGTGGAGAAAGGGAATCCTTGTGCATTGTTGGGGGGAATGTAAATTGGTGCAACTATTATGGAAAATAATATGGAGATTCTGCAAAAACTAAAAATAAAACTACCATATGATCCAGTAATTCTACTCATGAGAATTTATCTGAAGAAAATGAAAATAATAATTAGAAAAGAAATATGCACCCCTATGTACATAGCAGCATTATTTGCAAGCTATATATAGCCAGTTATAAGATAAATAAGTACTAGAGATGTAAATGTACAACAACACTATTATATGTTATATATAAAAGTTTTTTAAAATTAATTTATTAATTAATTAATTTATTTTTGGCTGTGTTGGGTCTTCATTTCTGTGTGAGGGCTTTCTCTAGTTGTGGCAAGCAGGGGTCACTCTTCATTGCGGTGTGTGGGCCTCTCACTATCGCAGCCTCTCTTGTTGTGGAGCACAGGCTCCAGACGCACAGGCTCAGTAGTTGTGGCTCATAGGCCTAGTTGCTCCGTGGCATGTGGGATCTTTCCAGACCAGGGCTCGAACCCGTGTCCCCTGCATTGGCAGGCAGATTCTCAACCACTGCACCATCAGGGAAGCACTATATGAGAGTTTTTAAGAGAGTAAATCCTGAGTTCTCATCACAAGAAAAACTATTTTTTCAATTTCCTTATTTTGTACCTATATGATATTATGGATGTTCACTAAACTTATTGTGGTGATCATTTCGTGATGTATGTAAGTCAAATCATTATGCTGTACACCTTAAACATACAGGGCCATATGTCAATTATATCTCAATAAAACTGGAAGAAAATAAAATAAATAAAAATAAAATTTAAAAATACCTTCCTTAGTTTATTATCATCTTTAAATTAGAGATGGTGTCCTTCCCCAAACACAAACAAGGGTTATCTTGCCTGAATTCTTATGGCTTCCATGATCAAAATGCTTTTAGGATGTTTCCAGTCTTCAAATTTTGCTCACAGAGACATTTCCATTAAAAGATTACCATGGATAGTACATTGCACCTTCACATGTCATATTTCATGTAGCTTTTCTATAATTTATTTCAATAATTTATTTTAACAATATCTATTTAATCCATCCACAATGTATTTAATTAAGGTTTAATGTATTAATCACATATGTTTTTTCTGCAAATGTTTAAGCAATTTTTTGTGCTCCTCTAACATCTAAATTAACTCACTCATGAAAGTATCTAGGATAATGTCTATTTTGGAATATTTATATATGTTTAAATAACATTTCCAAATTCTAATTATTGGTGTATTTAGGCTTTCCACCTTTTTGTGAATATGCTCTCACATTATATACATATATATATATATATTTAATCCATCTGACCTATATTACTCTATTTTTCTGCAACAGAGCCCCATTTTGGTGTCATGAATTCACTTTTCTTCCTTCTTATTTTGTGTAACTTGAGTTTGCAGTTACCCCTACATTGAATTTAAGGGTGTGATTCAAGCAGGAAAATTACAGGATTAGTTTCCTCTGGCCTCAGGGATTGTTTAGATATGTGTGCTCCTCTCAATTAGAGAAAAAGTAATATGGAAACATCCTTATAATCTATTGGAATGAAACATGCTCTATTTTCTTCTGCACATTTTTTCCCTATATTGCTTAAAATGCATTAACCTATATTTCTAATGTGAGGCATTGTGGTTGATGAGGAAGAGAAAGCTCTTGCTACCATTTTGGTGAAAGAGAAGAACCAGGTTTTGGATTAACTATGATAATACATCTTTTCTTATCATCCCATCAGCTTGTCACCATGGAGATCATCAGCACACACTAAATTTCTCTATGCCTTTCTGATCACCTCAGTGAGGCACAAGGCACAGTTTTCTGCACGTATTTCCAGTCCCTTTCTATGGCAGTCACTGGGGATTCCCTTTACTTGTCTCCTCTATTTGGTCTCCTATTTCCTGTTTCCCGTGCATTCCTCCTTCTTTCCATGGCACATACACTCTGGGAGCATCTTGATGCAAGGTAAGTGCATTTTTTGAGAACTCGTCCATCTGAACATGCCTTATTTTACTCTCCCTTGACTGATACTTTGGTTGGGAATACAGTTACAGGTAGGAAGTTATCTGTCTTCAGAAATTTGAAGGCACTGCTTTTTGCCCTCATGTTGCTGTTGATGAGTCCAATCTTTTCTCTCTATGGATCTTCTAAGGATCCATAGGATCTAAGGATCCTTCTAAGGATCCTAAAGATCTAAAGGATCTTCTCTTTGTCCCAGGTCTGATATAATTTCTTAAAGGTATGCCTTCATTTCAGTCTATTGAACTGTCCATTCTGAATGCTTTGTGGACCCTTTCAACCTGCCTAACCAAGGTCTTAAGGATAGGGATAGGATAGGATAATTAATTAGTCAGTTTAGAAATCCCACTAGGGAACTAAGAACACAAAGGGAATTTTAAGGGAGTTTGGGAAACTACTGTAAGCTAATGACCACTCAAGAGAAGAATCCAGTAAATTAGCAACAATCTACACTATGTTGAAGGAAGACAAAGTGCATCCAAGTGCCAGGGACACTCAAGCCCCAAACCCTGAGAGTTAAAACACAAGACAACAGATATGGGTTCCGAATCTTGTTCCATGAAGTTGGGGAATTAATGGTCCTTGAAGAATAACACTTCTGCATGTAGCCAAGACAGGAACATAGGTGAAAGGGGAAAGAAACTAGGTGAAAGGGGACATTATACTGAAACCTGAGATGAATTACCATATTTTAGTATATGTCACCACACTTTTGCTAATATACATATGGTTTAAGTAGTACCATGGCAGTCCCATTTAGATCATATAGGGCCAAAGGAGGAACTAATGATGTAAGCCTTGATGTCTGCCCAAGAATGAGGAAGAAGGTGGTCTTCTCCCCTCTACACTTTTTCTTTGATTATAAAAGTGTAGCCCTCTTTGTTCTCAGGGCTGCATTCCTTTGCCTGCCAGCTGGTATCAGAAGCATCCTATGCTAATAAACTTGTTCTTTGCCTGCCTCTTTGCCTCACTCTGAATTCTTTCCGGGATGAAACAAAAGAACCTGAGCTTCTGTAAGTCCTGACACCAGGTGAGTGGTTTCAATCAAAAGACAGTGGGTTCGAGTTCCTAGTCAGGGATCGTGGGTTCAAACCCAATCTGAGGTGTGGGTGGGTTCCCAGCCGTGAGTTCAAGTCCCACCCAAGAAGGAGTGTGGTTTCATTAAGTCCTGAGACATTGTTTTGAATTATTCATCAAAATGTATCTTCTCTTTTTTCTTATTATTTGAAAGCTGGTGTTCATGTGTTTACCTTTTCTTTCTTCACTTGAAAAAAATTTCCCATGTCTTTATCATCTCTTTTACTTTTTGCTTTATTTTCTGAGATAATACATCAACCTTATTTTCCACATCTTCTTTTGATTTAACTTTTACTTTATTTTTTATCATGGCTTTAATTTTCAAAGGTTTTCTTTGTTGTTCTTAGAGAGTTATCTTTTTAAAAAATCCTGCTATTATAGTTTTCAAATTTTTCTTCCTGTAGTTTTTCATTTCCTTCATGTGTCTAGATTTTTATCCTGTTTCTTTATACTTGTGTTATCCAAGAAATAGGATATGCTGATATACTGGAAAAACTTGAACGTCTTCTCTTGAGTAAGAATGAACAGTTGAAAAACTGACATAATATTCTGAACATTGGATGCGAAGAGGGTTTCCTATCTCTGAGCTTCATTTGGGATGATCAGGGAGGCATTTTGCTGGAGATTCTCTGTTCTTTTTCAGCATGGTGAGTTCTCCAGGAAGAGTCTTCAATCTCCTGTTTGGACAGCGGTGGGCTAGCTTTCAGTGGTCTAGGACTTGTGTGCAGCACTCGTATATAGATGAACATTTAGTCCTTTGATTTAGCTGGGGTACTTCGGCCCTCCCCTGTGCCTGGAGTCCCAAGTACAGAGGTCATCTGACTACCTTCTTTAGAGAACAAGCCTTGTATTTGCTGGAGGGGGAAGGATGGTCAACAAGCAACATGTAGCAGGTAAAGGCGTTTAGCAACCTTTTTCTGAAATGACTTGAAACTGTTCCTCCATATTTCAGGTTCTTGGTGCTTCTACCACAAGTGCTTTAATCATCTATGGTAAAAATAAAGGATCTACACTTGCCCCACCAAAGAGCTGTGCTGTCCTCTGACTGCTAAACTGGATAGGACTTGTCCTCCTGCTTCCTAGCTTCCCAAATTTTATCTCCTCTACTTCTGTGGTGTCCTCTCCTTTGTGGTCATTGTGTTTCCCCCTAAATTCATATGCTGAAGCTCTAACTCTATATATAACTGTACTTGGAGAAGGGGTCTTTAGGAGGTAATGAATGAAGGGATCCCTATTATGATAGGGCTGGTGCCTTTGTGAGAAGAGGGAGACAGTAGAGTTTTCTCCCTCTGCCATGTGAGGACACAGGGAGATGGCAGCCCTGCAATCTGGGGAGAGAGCTGTCACTAGACACAAATGCTACTGGCACCTTGATCTTGGACTTCCAGTCCAGCACTGTGACAACATAAATTTCTGTGTTTCTGTTGTTTAACCACTTGATATATATACATAATGTTTTTTTTATGGCAGAGCAAGACTAATACAGTGGCATTATATTTTCTAAAAAAGGAAGATAGATAGATCTTAACTGGAGAGAATGAGATTGGATGTATATAGTGAAGGTAACATCTTAATTAAAGCTCTGTAAATTAATTTTTTATTGAGCCTTTGCACCTTGAAATATTGTTGGAGTGTGTTTTATATGTGTTTTTAATACTTGATTATACATGTTAAATTTACTTTTATGGGGAACTGACATTGCAGCAATTGTATTGGGACTTAAAAATATATTAAGAAGCTGAATTTGACTTAAGTAGAAGTTGAAAGGAAAATAGGCACTAAATTTTACAGCATCTGTTGTAACAGATGCTGGGTAGATGCATTATATTTGCATGCTGATTACCTGAAATGGTACCTAGGAACTTAGGACACAGTGGGTGCTCAATGAACTTTTTTGAAAAGTTGATTCATGATAAATAAATAATTCAATAGATGCTAGACTCAAATGCAGATACAGGCTAATCCAGTTGACCCTTTTTTTCCTCCCTCCCTCCCTCTTTCTCTTCCTTACCCCTTGCTTCCTCCCTCCTCCCTCTTTTCTTTCTTTCGTTCTTTCTTCCTTTCATTCTTCCTTCCTATCTTTCTTTCTTTCTTTCTTTCTTCCTTGCTTCCTTTCCTTCCTTCCTTCTTTCCTTGACCTTCTGTGTTTATGGCACTTTTAAGTTCACAGAAAAATGGAGGGGTAGGTACACAGATTTCCCATACACTTCCTGCCCCCATACATACTTAGCCTACCTCATTATAATATCCGGCATCAGAGTGACATATTTGCTGCAGTTTATGAACCTACATTGATACATCAGAATCTATAAGGTCTGTAGTTCACATTATAGTTCCCTCTTGGTGGTGTACAATCTGTGGATTTGGACAATTGTATGATGGCATGTATCCATCATTATGGCATCACACAGTATGTTTCTTCCCCTAAAAGTTCTCTGTACTCCGCCCTTCCACTCCCCAACCCCTGGCAACCACTGATCTTTTAACCGTCTCCATAGATTTGCCTTTTCCAGAATGTCATATAGTTGGAATCATATAGTATGTATCTTTTCAGATTAGTTTCTTTCACTTACTAATATGCAATTACGGTTCTGTCATGTCTTTTTGTGGCTTGATACCTCATAGTTTTATTTAGTTATATTTAGTTTTGTAAGAAACTTCCAAACTGTCTTCCAAAATGGCTGCACCAGTTTGCATTCCCACCAGCAATGAGAGTTCCTGCTGCTCCACATCGTCAGCATTTGGTGTCAGTGTTTTGGATTTTGGGAATTCTGATAGGTGTGTAGTGGTGTCTCATTGCTGTTTTAATTTGTATTTCCCTGATGAACATCTTTTCATATGCTTATTTGTCATCTGTAGATCTTCTTTGCTTAGTTGTCTACTAAGCCTTTGACCGATTTTTTCACTAGGTTTTTCATTTCCTTATTATTGAGCTTTAAGAGTTCTTTGTAAATTTTGAATAGCATTCCTTTATTCATTGTGTCTTTTGCAAAAATTTTCTCCAGTCTCTGTTTATCTTCTCATTCTTTTTGTATTGTCTTCACAGAAGTTTATCATTTAATGAAGTTTTTTAAACAAGTATTTCTTCTATGGGGTGAGACTTTAGGGTTGCATCTAAAAAGTCATCACCTATGGTGACCTTTAGATGAAGTCTTTCAGACTGTCTCTAGATTTGCTCTGGTTTTGGTGTAGTCAAGTCCAGGCAATTTTTATATTCCCCTGGTGAGCCATTTTAGTTTATCCACTTACAAAAATCTAGCCAATATATATTAGATAATACCTAGATGTATTTGTATTTTCTCTCAGTCTCTCCAGTATGTCTTTCTTCTTGGTACTAGATGAAAGCTGGTGACTTGAGATTGTGAATGCCTCATTTTCTATAAAGAGTCAGACAGTCGAATTATGTGACATTGGACATTAGTCAACATCTCTGAAATTAGGTTCCTTCCCTGTAAATATAGATGATTGTATATGTATTACAGGGCTTTTTGAGGATGAATGGAAATGTTGTTTAAGAATATATTTTGAAGGAGACCTTCAAGATGGCAGAGGAGTAAGATGTGGAGATCACCTTCCTCCCCATAAATACATCAGAAATACATCCACATGTGGAACAACTCCTACAGAACACCTACTGAATGCTGGCAGAAGACCTCAGACTTCCCAAAAGGCAAGAAATTCCCATGTACCTGGGGAGGGCAAAAGAAAAAAGAAAAAAAAAAAGAGCCAAAAGAATAGGGATGTGACCTGCCCCGCTGGGAGGGAGCTGTATAGGAGGAAAAGTTTCCACACACTAGGAAACCCCTTCACTGGTGGAGACAGGGGTGGTGGAGGGAAGCTTCAGAGCCACAGAGGAGAATGCAGCAATAGGGGTGCAGAGGGCAAAGTGGAGATATTCCCGCACAGAGGATCAGTGCTAACCAGCACTCACCAGACTGAGAGGCTTGTCTGCTCAAATGCCAGGGCGGGTGGGGGCTGGGACCTGAGGCTTGGGCTTCAGAGGTCAGACCCCAGGGAGAGGACTGGCGTTGGCTGCCTGAACACAGCTTGAACGGGGCCAGTGCACCACAGCTAGCCAGGAGGGAGTCTGGGAAAAAGTCTGGAACTGCCAGAGAGGCAAGATACAATTGTTTCAGGGTGCGTGAGGAGAGGGGATTCAGATCACTGCCTAGAAGAGCTCCAGAGACGGATGCGAGCTGTGGCTATCAGTGCCAACACCAGAGATGGGCATGAGATGTTAAGGCTGCTGCTGCAACCACAAAGAAGCCTGTGTGAAAGCACTGGTCACTATCCACACATCCCCTCCCAGGAGCCTGTGCAGCTCGCTACTGCCAGGGTCCCGTGATCCAGGGACACCTTCCCAGGGAGACCACAGGGCATGCCTCAGGCTAGTACAACGTCATACCAGCATCTGCTGCTGCAGGCTCGCCCTGCATCCCGTACCCCTCCCTCACCCTGGCTTGAGTGAGCCAGAGCTCCCTAATCAGCTGCTCCTTTAACCCCATACTGCCTGAGCAGGGAACAGAGGCCCTTAGGCGACCTACATGCAGAGGTGGGGACAAATCCAAAGCTGAGCCCCAGGAGCTGTGCAAACGAAGAAGACAAAGGGAAATTTCTCCATGCAGCCTCAGGAGCAGCTGATTAAATCTCCACCATCAACTTGATGTACCTTACATGTGTGGAATACCTGAATAGAGAGCAAATCATCCTAAAATTGAGGCACTGGATTTGGGAGCAACTGTAGACTTGGGATTTGCTTTCTGCATCTAATTTGTTTCTGATTTTATGTTTATCTTAGTTTAGCATTTAAAGTTTATTATCACTGGTAGATTTGTTTATTGATTTGGCTGCTCTCTTCCTCTTTTATTTATATATACATATATATTTTTTTCATTTTTCTCTTTTTGTGGGTGTACGTGTATGCTTCTTTGGGTGATTTTGTCTGCATGGCTTTGCTTTTACCTTTTGTTCTAAGGCTCGGTCTCTCTGTTTTATCTATTTATTTATTTATTTTAATAGTTTTTAGCACTTGTTATCATTGCTGGATTTGTTTTTTGGTTTGGTTGCTCTCCTTTCTTTCTTTTATGATTTTTTATTATTTTTAATAATAGATTTTATTTTAATAACTTTATTTTATTTTATTATTATTTTCTTTCTTCCCTTCTTTTTATCCCTTTTCTTCTGAGCTCTCTGGCTGACAGGGTATTGGTGCTCTGGCCAGGTGTCAGGCCTGAGCCTCTGAGGTGGGAGAGCTGGGTTCAGGACATTGGCCCACCAGAGACCTCCCAGCTCCACATAATATCAAATGATGAAAACTCTCCCAGAGATCTCCATCTCAATGCTAAGACCCAGCTCCACTCAACCACCAGCAAGCTACAGTGCTAGACACCCTATGCCACACAACTAGCAAGACAGGAACACAACCTCACTCATTAGCAGAAAGTTGGCTTAAAATCATAATAAGTTCACAGACACCCCAAAACACACCACCAAATGTGGTCCTGCCCAATAGAAAGACAAGAGCCAGCCTCATCCACCAGAACACAGGCACAGGTCCCCTTGACCAGGAAGCCTACACAACCTACTGAACCAACTTTAGCCACTGGGGAAAGACACCAAAAACAATGGGAACTACAAACCTGTTGCCTGCGAAAAGGAGACCCCAAACACAGTAAGTTAAGCAAAATGAGAAGACAGAGAAAAACACAGCAGATGAAGGAGCAAGGGAAAACCCACCAGACCAAACAAATGAAGAGGAAATAGGCATCTACCTGAGAAAGAATTCAGGATAATGATAGTAAAGATGATCCAAAACTTGGAAATAGAATTGAGAAAATACAAGAGGCATTTAACAAGGGCCTAAAGAACTGAAAACCAAACAAACAATGATGAACAACACAATTTATGAAATTAAATATTCCCTAGAAGGAATCAATAGCAGAATAACTGAGGCAGAAAAATGGATAAGTGACCTGGAAGATAAAATAGTGGAAATAACTACAGCAAAACAGAATAAAGAAAAAGAATGAAAATAATTGAGGACAATCACAGAGACCTCTGTGACGATATTCAGTGCACCAACATTTAAATTATAGGCATGCCAGAAGAAGAATAGAAAAAAAAAAGAGAATGAGAAAATATTTGAAGAGCTTATAGTTGAAAACTTCCCTGGTATGGAACAGGAAGTAGTCAATCAAGTCCAGGAAGCACAGAGAGTCCCATATAGGATAAATCCAAGGAGAAACACTCCAAGATACATATTAATCTAACTATCAAAAATTAACTACAAACAAAGAACATTAAAAGCAGCAAGGGGAAAACAGCAAATTACATACAAGGGAATCACCATAAGTTTAACAGATGACCTTTCAGCAGAAACTCTGCAAGCCAGAAGGAAGTGGCAAGACACATTTAAAGTGATGAAAAGGAAAAACCTACAACCAAGGTAACTCTACCCAGCAAGGAAATCATTCAGATTCGACAGAGAAATTGAAATTTTAAAGACAAGCAAAGCCTAAGAGAATTCAGCACCACCAAACCAGCTCAACAACAAGTGCTAAAGGAACTTCTCTAGGCAGGAAACACAAGAGAAGGAAAAGACCTACTATAATCAACACAAAACAATTAAGAAAATGGTAATAGGAACATACAAATTGATAACAACCTTAAATGTAAATGAATTAAATGCTCCAATGAGAAGACATAGACTGGCAGAATGGATAAAACACCATATATATGCTGTCTACTAGAGACCAACTTCAGACCTAGGGACACATGTACTCTGAAAGTAAGGGGATGGAAAAAGATATTCCATGCAAATGGAAATCAAAAGAAAGCTGGACTAGCAATTCTCACATCAGACAAATAGACTTTAAAATAAAGACTGTTACAAGAGACAAAGAAGGACACTACATAATGATCAAGGGCTCCATCCAAAAAGAAGATATCACAATTATAAATATTGAGGCACCCAACATAGGAGCACCTCAATACATAAGGCAAATGCTAACAGCCATAAAAGTGGAAGTTGACAGTAACACAGTGATAGTAGCGAACTTTAACACCCCACTTTCACCAATGGACAGACCATCCAAAATGAAAATAAATAAGGAAGCACAGTCTTTTTTTTTTTTTT
>NW_020175105.1:953451-1018567 GCF_003031525.2 Neophocaena asiaeorientalis asiaeorientalis | reverse complement strand
CACGAACCCGTAGTCCCCTGCATCGGCAGGCGGACTCTCAACCACTGCGCCACCAGGGAAGCCTGGAAGCACAGTCTTTAACTGATACATTAAACAAGATGGACTTAATTGATCTTTATAGGACATTCCATCCAAAAACAACAGAAAACACTTTCTTCTCATGTGCTCATAGAACATTCTCCAGGAGAGATCATATCTTGGGTCACAGATCAAGCCTTGGTAGATTTAAGAAAATTGAAATCATATCAAGTACCTTTTCTGACCACAATGCTATGAGACTAGATATCAATTACAGGGAAAAAAAATCTGTGAAAAATACAAACACATGGATGCTAAACAAGATACTACTAAAGAACCAAGAGATCACTGGAGAGCTCAAAGAGGAAGTCAAAAAATACCTAAAAAAACTGACAATGAAAACACAATGACACAAAACCTATGGGATGCAGCAAAAGCAGTTCTAAGAGGGACGTTTATAGCAATAGAATTCTACCTCAGGAAACAAGAAACATCTCAAATAAACAACCTAAACTTACACCTAAAGCAATTAGAGAAAGAAGAACAAAAAAACCCCCAAAGTTAGCAGAAGGAAAGAAACCATAAAGATCAGGTCAGAAATAAATGTAAAAGAAGTGAAGGAAACAATAGCAAAGATCAACAAAACTAAAAACTTGTTCTTTGAGAAGATAAAAAAAGTTGATAAACCATTAGCAAGACTCATCAAGAAAAAAATAGCAATACAATCCTACCTTAAGAAACAAGAAACATCTCAAATAAACAACCTGACCTTACACCTAAAGCAATTAGAGAAAGAAGAACAAAACAACCTCAAAGTTAGCAGAAAGCAAGAAATCATAAAGATCAAAGCAGAAATAAATGAAAAAGAAATTAAGGAAACGATAGCAAAGATCAGTAAAATTAAAAGCTTGTTCTTTGAGAAGATAAAAAAAGTTGATAAACCATTAGCAAGACTCATCAAGAAAAAAAGGGACAAGACTCTAATCAATAGAATTAGAAATGAAAAATGAGAAGTAACAACTGACACTGCAGAAATACAAAGGATCGTGAGTTTTTTCACAGAACTAGAACAAAAAAATTCACAATTTTTGTGGAATAACAAAAGACCCTGAATAGCCAAAACAATCTTGAGAAAGAAAAACAGAGCTGGAGGAATTAGGCTCCTGGATTTCAGACAATACTACGAAGCTACAGTAATCAAGACAGTATGGTACTGGCACAAAAACAGAAATATAGATCAATGGAACAGGATAGAAAGCCCAGAGATAAACCCATGCACTTACGGTCACCATATCTTTGACAAAGGGGGAAAGAATATACAATGGAGAAAAGACAGCCTCTTCAATAAATAGAGTGAGAAAGTTGGACAGCTATAGGTAAAAGATTGAATTTAGAACACTCCCTAACACCATATACAAAAATAAACTCAAAATGGATTAAAGACCTAAATGTAAGTCCAGACACTATAAAACTCTTAAAGGAAAACTTAGGCAGAACACTCTATAACATAAATCACAGCAAGATCCTTTTTGCCCCACCTCCTACAGAAAAGGAAATAAAAATGAAAATGAACAACTGGGACCTGATGAAACTTAAGAGCTTTTGCACAGCAAAGGAAAACGTAAACAAGACAAAAAGACAACCCTCAGAATGGGAGAAAATATTTGCAAATGAAGCAAGTGACAAATGACTTAACTCCAAAATTTACAAGCAGCTCATGCAGCTCAATATCAAAAAAACAAACAACCCAATCCAAAAATGGGCAGAAGACCTAAATAGACATTTCTCCAAAGAAGATGTACAGATTGCCAACAAGCAAATGAAAGGATGCTCAACATCACTAATCACTAGAGAAATGCAAATCAAAACTACAATGTGGTTTCACCTCACATCTGTCAGAATGGCCATCATCAAAAAATCTTCAAACAATAAATGTTGGACAGGTTGTGGTGAAAAGGGACCCCTCTTGCACTGTTGGTGGGAATGTAAATTGATACATCCACTATGGAGAACAGTATGGAGGTTCCTTAAAAAGCTAAAAATAGAGCTATCATATGACCCAGCAATCCCACTACTGGACATATACCCTGAGAAAATCATAATCCAAAAAGAGTCATGTACCACAGCGTTCACTGCAGCTTTATTTACAATAGCCTGGACATGGAAGCAACCTAAGTGTCCATCGACAGATGAATGGGTAAAGAAGGCGTGACAGATATATACAATGGAATGTTATCCAACCATAAAATGAAACGAAATTTAGTTATTTGTAATGAGGTGGATGGACTTAGAGTCTGTCATTCAGAGTGAAGTAAGTCAGCAAGAGAAAAACAAATACCGTATGCTAACACATATATATGGAATCTAAAAAAAAAAAAGAAAATAAAAGTTTCTGAAGAGCCTAGGGACAGGACAGGAATAAAGACCCAGATGTAGAGAATGGACTTGAGACACGGGGATGAGAATTGTAAGCTGGGACAAAGTGAGAGAGTGGCATGGACATATATACACTACCAAATGTAAAATAGATAGCTGGCAGGAAGCAGCCGCATAGCACAGGGAGATCAGCTCGGTGCTTTGTGACCACCTAGAGGTGTGGGATAAGAAGGGTGGGAGGGAGACGTCAGAGGGAGGTGATATGGGGATGTACGTATAGCCAATTCACTTTGTTATACAGCAGAAACTAACACAACATTGTAAAGCAATTATACTCCAATAAGGATGTTAAAATAATAATAATAATAATATATTCTGAGGATCAATCACCCAGTATGACCTTAATGAATTTTTCTGCAATTAATGACACACAACTTTCTTTTCTTCTTATCTTTCATAAAAATCACAATTCTGCATGTGTCTCATGGATAACTTAATTTATCACTCTGTATTTCTTCTACCTGTATGTACTTTGCTTTCCCTTCAGCCGAGGTCCTCTTGCTTACTGCACTAGGGGACATTTGGGCAGCAGGACCTAAAGAAGAAATGGAGTCCAGAGAAATAGACTGTACCTCAGTTGTTTTCTAAAGATTCCGATTAAAGGATTTATATTCATTGAACCTGGCTGAAATGAGAGGGGATTTGGTACTTTGATTTTGTGTATATGTTTTTACTGGTGATGGTGATGTTTTCATAAGCCTAAGAGAGGCAAAATTTCTTTTGTTCAGTGAATTTGGAGACTTGGATCATATTTCCTTGGCTTACCTCCAGGAAGAGACAGGTCTGCAGGATGCTTGGTTCTCCCCTCTCCTGATGATCTCTGATTGCCTCTCCATCTCTCACTTGCTTCCTTAGCCTTGCCCATACTTCTGTAAGGACTGATTCCTTCATACTTCTTCAGTATCTTTTACACAGTAAGATGACCATGATGTCCTGAAAAACATGTATTTTCCCTCTGCCTTCCTAATATAACATTACCTAAGCTATAGGGGTTATTATGTAACCCTAGGGAAGAAAAATGATATCAACAGTATTTAAAATTGACTTTGTCACCAAACTATCAAGGTGAGGGTTTATAGTTAATGTCTAAATGAGTTGAAGGAAACGAATTTGTGTTGTATCAATAAATTTGTGATTTCAACTCTATATCCATGCCATATGTAAAAGCATATGGATAGCATAGGACTGCTGTGACGGTTAAATAAACAAAAAAATAAATTCACGTTACCTAATTCAATACCTGAGGCATAATATTTGCTAAGTAAATGATGGATGCTCTTTTTTTTAAACTTAATTGTGATATGTAATAATATACATAATTTATTGTCCATGTGAAGAAAAAAAAAGTGAGTCACATCCATTTCCTTAATAAAGTGATATGGAAAATGATCCCAGGGCCCGGGTGCAGGCTGAGCCCTACGTGGGCTTGGACCACTCCTCACTGTGAATGTTGAGGTGATACAAGGCCAGGGAGCATGTGGTCAGTTACATTAGCTTTACTTGGTTGCTGATGTCTTTAATCACCCTTATGTATCTTTAGGATCGGATTGATGTAGTATGTCTCTGGGAGAGCTATTTAGTTTAGTTTTCTGGACATTACCTACATGTACCTGTGTGTCCCCATTCATGTATAATGTGTGATACAGCATCCACTAGGAACAGCACCATTTGTGTTACGAAACTGGGAGTAACAATAGAATTAGTGATGTTTCCTAGATAAAAGGAAGACAACTACATGGTATACTGTATACAGCAAAGCCCTGAATTTAACTCTGTAAGACTGTGGCAAAGCTGAGTCATCTTCCCAGGTCTCTGTATCAGCCTGAGTGTGATAATAAGATTCTTCACAGACTCTAACTTCCTGACAAGTTCACTGCCTCTTCTTAGTGAGGGCTTGTGAGGTCCATATGCTTTTCAAAATGAAAACTGTGGGTGGGAAATACACCCCTAGTGTCTAAGAAGCACCCATTTTCTTCAATAGTGCAATCCTTTAACACTAAGTTATTAAGAAACCATACAACATTGTAATAATCATCTTAATTCAGTAAGTATGGAAGTCCTTCAACCATAGAATACATTTTTCTTTTGAAAAGCCTTTTCTTGGTGCCGCCTGATGAGAAACTCAAGAGCTTACCTGGCAATCATCGCTTCAGTCAACCTCAGGATGCCCACAATTCATTCTTTTTGAATGTTGAACTTGTCAACTGGTTATAGTAAGCCATCTAACCAAGGAATATTTGTTAGGAAATCACTTTTCTATTTCTGTTACATGACTTCAAAATACTGTCATGTAACAGAAAATGTACATGTGTTCTTTGTCACACCTGAGAAATGAAGCACAAGGAAACGGAGCCATTCTACTTTGGATGAGTCCCACTGTAAAGGGATTAATGGTTTTCCCCAAGCTAGGGACATTCAAACAGAGAAAGGAGGAATGGACTTTTCCCTCTTTGCAGAGAGCATTCCTTCAGTGGTCAGAAGACTGAGCCAGGAGATGTCCGAGGTCTCCAGCATTCGCAAATCTGAGTGATTCTGAAACAAGAGATCTACTGAGATGTAGTATGACATTGATTCTGATCCTTGTATTCTCCAATTAAAAATTAAATAAAATCCATTATATTAAAATAAAATTCGAGCTGAAAAGTAAAACAAAAAAGAGCATATAAGTTCATTTTTTTCTAGTGATTTGTGGAAAGACACCTTTTCTGAAGCCAGAGATTCTGAACTATCAGCAAGTTTCTTAAATTTCTGGGTCTCGATTTCATAATCCCTTATCTGTGAAATAGGTTTAATGATAATATATTCTCAACCTCAGAGTGGTCGTGAAGATCAAATGCCAAAGTGCTTGTCAACACTTGAAGGCAGTGATGATATATACTAGGACGAATCATTATTCTCTTCAATAAATTATAAATATCTGCAAAACTCAGATGATGACATGAATGGAAAAGAACTTTTTGGAATGGTTTGAAGAAAGAAACAACATAATGTTGGTGAGTTATTGGCTGGGAGAGTGGTAGGAGAGCAAGAAGAGCTAAAGTTGATCCATATCCATGCACCAAAGTCAAGGACTTGAATGGTCATCAGCTAGCATGGAGTCCAAAGTCTGATTATGAAGGAAGAGGATGGAGAGGTCCATGGAGAGTGGATGGATGACCGAGTGGACCTTACTTAATGTAATGAATAAATTAGCTTCAGGCAATAATGTAGAAGTATTTCCCTGCCGTCTCTTAGGGAATTCAAGGTCAGGACTCATCGAAATCTGTAAGGGAGCTGCTTTACAGATAACCTGATAGATAACTCCAGGAAGTAGAGCATGCTGGACTAATTTCATTAAGCCAAAACAAGGATATTTGGTCTGTGCTGAAACTGTTCAGATACTTGGGATTTCTTAATAAACACTCTGTACACAGGAAATTATCTTAACTCAGCATGATAATTATGTGTTCAAAAGATGAAAAGCGGGTTTGTCATATAGGGGGTAAGAATATTTAAACACCAGCAGGGACAATGAATAAACACAGATCATGAAGGCACACAGAAGCAGCCTTTGCTTATGGAAAATGCTGGAAAAGGTGATAGGAGTTCAGTCCTTTAAAGAAATATTGGAAAATCTAAAAAAAAGAGGTTCAAGAGCCTACTAGTTTGTTCCATTGAACGAAAGAATATCACCACTTCCTTATTAATAATTCTTGACATTTTATAAAACGTGTTTACACATTTCCAAAATACTTTTATAAATCTGGGAGGAAAATGCTTCCATTGTATATTTAATTAAGTTACTTGCCAAGCCACATGGTTGAGACTAGAACCAAGGTCTTTTAAATGCAAATAATTTGGTCTTTTAAATGCAAATAATATATCTCCATTACTCTACACTTCTTGTTATATTTTCAATAAGCTCTCCAAATATCTCTGTTTTCATTAGCTTTCTCTTTCATCTATCCTTCCTACTGCTCCCTGATTAACCTTCACCATTGTACAGCCCACTCTCTCCAAGTACATTTATTTTGTACAAAAATGAGCCCAAACTCGATAGCTAAATCCAACTTTCCAAAAGCACTGTTGCTCTCTAGAATTATCTCTCCTCAACTTCCCTCTCCCCTTCAGGGGGATTGATCTCCTGGCCGTCCACTGAACAAGACCAGGCTTTTCAGGTCTTTTCAGGTTGAGCCTCTGGGATTGTCATTTCTGATCTTTCCACTCAAAATCTGAATCCACCAGCAAGACCAGTTACAGCCTCACCTCCCCGGCAGAGATGGAGATGCTTTGACCAACTTGATTAACAGTTCATGCATAGGTATGGGGTTGGTGGCCGTTTCACTCCCAGGCATACACCAAACATAGAGGACCTTGAGGATCAAGGAAAGGAATTTTTATTTGTGTTCAGATGGACGAAAGCCACTAACACATTTAAAATGAGGTAGTACATCTTGGGTTATGTGGAGTTGTGAAGAATTGGATTGAGTAGAAGGAAGCAACGATTGTCCACCAAAGAAATGAAGACCCACAAAGTTGACCCTAACTGTATTCACTTCACAGCTCCACCACCTGGCTTGTGCCTGATTCTAAATTGTGCTTTCAAAACATCTGGTGACCAGAAGACCATGCTTGTGCTTAAGTGGCTTGAATTCCACAGCATTTGTAGCCTCTTCTGCATTATGTCAGTGTGACCCAAGGATGGAACAGGTACCTGCACTTACCTTCTGTGAGAGAACCCCAATAGAAAGCCCCAGCCTGAGTGTTTGGAATATTAATTCCCTGTCCACGTATTTCTCCTCTACTGAATCTGTTCCACCTCCTTTCTCTCCCCCTCTCCCCCTTTTCCACCCTCCCCCTCTCTCCCTTTCTTTCTCCCCCTCTCTACCTCTCTCCCTCTTCCCCCTTCCCCTTTCTCTCGCTCTCCCTCTCCCCGCCCACACACACACTGGGCCTTCTATGACTTAACAGGTCCCCTGGAAGCTCAGTGACCTCCCACAGCTGACCCTGTCTCTTTGCTCCAGGCCTCCCCTTGACCCTGTCCTGTCCACAGAATAAACAGAGCTCCTGGCAGGCTTTGCATGGAAATTTTCCTGAGATCCTGGCTGAGCCCATACACATGACCCTCAGTCCAGCACTTTTCAGTTACAGCAGGATCTATCTTGTCTTTGCTGGAAAAAGTTTTTCTGTTACTATTTTTTTTTTAACTTTCTCCACCATTTCTTCAAATACATATTAGGAATTAAAACAGAAACTTCTATTTGCTTGTGTGCCAGACTCTCCCCAAGGGGAAAAATGCCATCAAGTTGTTTTTCACACACAGCACTCTCTGAGAATAAAATCAGCAGGTGAGAAGAAGAAAAACTAGCCAGCAGAGTGAACATTGAAGGCGGTACAGAGAAAAAATTCAGTAAGGAAAAAACCTGGGAACTCACCAGTGTCTTTCCTGAAGAAGGTAGTGATTCTAGAAGACCTATCAGTACCGCCCACTTTTAGGTATTTGTGTAGCATTTACTGAATTTACAGGATGCATTCTTTGCAAGTTACTTAATCTTTATGGCTTTTTATTAGCAATCTCAAAAACTAGATAGAGCATTTGGCGGAACCCTAATTTGAAGATGATGCAACTGTTTAGGAAGGCTGAACCCTATGGCTGTCACACATTTGGATCTTTTGAATGTGAATTCTGAGCACTTCTCTCACCCAGAGGGCTGTCCCGGTAAATTCTGTCCCTTTAACCTCACTGAAGTGCACACTGCCTCTTGTCATCTTATGGTTGGCTGGACATTTAACATCATGGATCAAGGTAGACTCCTGTCCTTGGTGAGGCTGTGTGCCCTGCGAAAGTGAACTCACCACTAGGCTCCTAATAGTGGAGAGAAAAAGATTAGAAATCAGAGGAATTACAGTATCTCCAACCCCTTGATAAACGCTAATTTTATGAAAATGAGGCATATTAGTTAATGTTTCATTTTAACTCCGAATTGCACAATGATATTCATTGGCTGACTTCCTTTATGTCTCCCTGTCAAATAGACCTTCGTCATTTCTCCCTGGAACTGTTCTCATAGGTCCATGATTGATCCTCCAATTTCTAGAATCTGCTCTCAGACCTGAATTCCATAGTGTTCTATGTAACCATTCAATCATGCCACATTCCTTATCAAAAACGTTCAATATTTCCTATTGCTTTTGGATTAAGCCAAACTTAGCTAAGCAGTGAAGCATGACTAAAACCAAAAACAAACGAAAAAACAAGACAAGAATATTTTCATGATTCACAGCCTTCGCTTCCTCAGATGGACTTCAGGTCCCTTAATAAATCATGTTCTCTCATCGTTAAGTGCTCTGTGTTTTCTATGCATTTTGTATGCCTTCCTAGAAATGACAGAGCTGTCATGCTTGTTTGCTTTCTGTTCCACCCTCTCCTCTCCCCATTGGAGTGAATATTCTTGGTGAAAAGAGCACTTCTTACTACCAATATATCTCTAGCAGCAGACCTCGTGCCTGGCATTCACAGATGCTCAAGAAGGTTTATAAAATTTAATTAAATTCCAAATATACAATAATTCCCTTATTTGGCTTAAGGCATGGAGGATACAATTGAACCTATCTTCAAAGAGTTAAAAAAAATCCCAGGTTATCAGGGGTGAGTTTCAGTACACTGTAAATGACTAGAGACAGAGTGAACAAAATGAGATGGTGCAGGCTCAAACCTGAGGAGTAAAACAGGGGATAAAGTGGGGGAAATTGTCAGATTAAACACTGAGTCATGACCAAATGAAACTGAGTACACAGGAGTCAGGTCATGCAGTGACTCTAGAAAGTTCTCAATTGTTCTCAGTCTGATATTAACACGAGTCTCTATTAAAGAGAGCTAAACGCCCATACCCCAGATAATCTGCTGTGAGGATGAATTTCTGGAAGGGCCCCGAGTGTGCCTGAGAAGGCACTTCTCCTGGCCCCTTGGGGATGGCCCCGTGAGGGCTGCCCTCACTGAGGGTCCTTAGGTGAGTCACTTAACGACTCCCAGAAAATAATAATTTTCATTTATAAAATTGGGGGGCTGGGATCTGATGTTTCTTAAGTTCTCAAACAACCCTGAGCTTCGCTGAGTCTGCAGTTCTGATTACAGGTAAGCACCATCAACCCTTAGCTGTCATTGGGAAGCCACACAATTTGGCATCCTATTCAATTTCCAAGTGCATGTAGTGAGTAGCTATGTCAGGCACGGTGGCCTGCAGTTTATATATATGATCCAGTATAATCGTCAGATTAACCCCACGAAGGCTACTATTTTCCTCATTTTATAGGTAACTGGGGTCCAGAATGATGAAATGAATCGCAAACTTTGATAGCCATTTAGTCCATAACATTATATGAGGTCTTTCTGGGTAAAATTTGTATTCAGTTCAGAAATATTAACAAAATCATGTTGTCAAAGATATTTCTTTTCAAGACAACGATAGCATCAATCATAATAGCAACTATGACATCGGCTGTGCCAGTGGACAGGCCTTACTTGGGATCCTGGCGCCTGGTGGCCCCCTGACACCCACTTGGATGTACACTGAGGGACAGGTTCTGCCCAGCCTGCCTGTCCCAGCTGAGTGCAGGGACCTCTGGGTTCCTCCTCACAGGCCTCTGTGCCGTGCTGTCTCCATTCATCAGCTGAATGTCACCAACCACTCTGTCTCAGATTTTTCATCTATGAAATAAAATGGTTCAATGAGATTGATCTTTCAGATTTCTTCCAGCTATTATATTAAGCTAATGCATTTGCATTTTAATTACAGTTCAAACCCTGAGGCTGAAAATTGGTGACTCTATTCTGACTTCTGCAGAGAGAACATTCATTCATTAGCAAAGCTACATAGAAAAATGGAGCTAGTCCTTACTTTTGTAAAGTTATAAAAGAGTCTTTTAATAAAGTTACACATCTTTCCTCCTTTCCTATGAATCCTGAAGTTAGAAACCATATTAAAAATTACCCTGATGAGTTGCTAGACATAGTGAAGTTTAAACAGCACCTCCCCCCTTTTTAATGCTAACTCACCAACAGCATTGAGATGAACAGATTAAACATATCCTAAGAGGAATATGAAAATAAAAGGAACAGCATACTAGCCCAGGAATGTTTTATTTTACTGTGTAGATTCCCTATAGCCCTAGTTTCACCTTTTCTCTTCAGCTCTGGTGGCTTTTGCACTTGGACAATTGCACTTTTCTTTAAGTGTTTTACTTAAACATTTGTCATTGCCCAGGGTTGATTGCAGAGCACAGAGCAGTGATTCTCATGGCCTGCGACTGCTGGCCATCCTTGTTTCTGCTCTGCGTCTTCTTCTCTGAAGAGCGATAAAGGTTCCTAGTTGATTTCCCTTCCTCCAAAGTTGCCCTATTCCAATTCACTGTAAATGTTAACCCATAATTTTAGCATCTATGTCACTGTTGCTTAAAGCACAGGTGTACACACACACACACCTGCAGTGGCTCCCCAGGAGCTGCAGAGCTGGTCCCATCCTCCTGAGACTGATATTCAAGATGTTCAACTTGACCCTAGCCAAATTTCCTATTCTATCTTCTCCAGAGCCCTCTTCTTTTTATTGTTATTTTATTTATTTATTTTTTTTAGTATACTCAGGTCTAGTTATTCCAAAGTAGACAATGCAATTGACACATATGCATCACGTCTCGGTGTTGTGTCAGACTTGGCTTGTACCACCTCAGGAGAGCTGATTACTACATTTCTCAAAGTTTTACCATCCAGCTGTAAACACGGTCATCCTTAAAAATTCAGTTATATAAACTGACAATTAGATCAATTAAAAACAATAATAATAAACTCTCGTCATTCATCACCTCCAAGTTATTTTGTGCATTTTACAATGATCTATGCTTTGAGGTGTCATGGGATATTTATACCATGGAAATTGACAAATGCTGCAAATCAGAGATTTTCTCCCTCTCAGAGAGACAGCTAAACATCAAGTAGCCTGCTACTTCCCAAACCTACTCTGGTGAACTGTTCCCTCAATTATTACTTTTTCCTTTATTTTCAAATCCTCTGTTTCCTCTAGCTCTTTACTTTGAATTTGTAACATATTATAACTTTTTACAATTTATTCCATCCTGACATTTTTCTATTTATCACTATACATTTTTTGGTCTATCTTATACATTTGAGTCAGGTCCTCTAAGGGCAGGTGAACATGGTCTGACTTGGGTATTGTTATAACTCCCAATGCCAGCAGAAAGTCTTGGATGCAGGATGTTCTGAATAATTTGTCTTTGAATGAATGGGCACCCAAGACTTGTGTATATCCTAAAAAAAGAAACAACCTCATCCTTCACACTCATTTCCCCCAACTAACATCCCAACTGTATTTTCCCTTGAAGGCCCAGGTCAAAGGTCACCATCCTTTCTAATCTTGGGGACCTTTCCAATTTCATGGTATTACCAATATTGTCTTTACTATTTTTTTAAACTTACTTTAAAATTCTGTCCCAGATGCAGGGTTGATTCTAGAGTTTGTAGGTTTGAGAATGAACCCACTTGGGGCTCAGGAGAGCTCTGGTTAAAAAAGATAATGAGATACTCGTGGGGGGAGCAGAGAGACACCAGGAGAAATCCTTCCTTCCTTCAGAGCTCTGATTTGGTGGACCCGGGGTGGGGCTTTTTCAATTCACCATTCATTCTGCATCTGTCAGGACATCTGATCTTTCAGGAGAAAAATAAGTCATTTTAGGAAAAAAGATTCTGTTGAAAATTCCATCTACAAAATCTATTATTCATAGAGGCTGGCCTATGGCTATATTTCAACTCAGTGAGTAGAGATTATTTATTTTCAGTACACTTTTTCCCATTACAAAATAGTACATGATAACTAGTGGCAAATCAACAAATTATAAATAAGAAAATATTCATCACTCAAAATTCAAACCTCCTAAGAGAACCCATGCTAAAATAATAAATATTTCATTCTTTTTTACATATTTGGGATCATTTACATATCTTGAGATTTGATTATAACCATTTTGGACTTTGAACATTTTCCTTTGTTATGCAGAAATGTGTGTAGGCTATTTAATGAGTAAAATACAGTATCACATAGATTTAGTAAAATTTCCTAAAAGATTTCTTATTTTTAGATGATGTCCCAAGATTTCATCATTAAAATAATGCTTCGGGCTTCCCTGGTGGCGCAATGGTTGAGAGTCCGCCTGCCAATGCAGGGGACACGGGTTCGTGCCACAGAGTGGCTGGGCCCGTGAGCCATGGCTGCTGAGCCTGCGCATCCAGAGCCTGTGCTCCGCAACGGGAGAGGCCACAACAGTGAGAGGCCCGCATACTGCAAAAAAAAAAAAAAAAAAAAAAAGTAATGCTTCCACAAGCATCTTTATTTATTTATTTATTTTTGGCTGCATTGGGTCTTCATTGCTGTGAGTGGTCTTTCTCCAGTTGTGGTGAGCAGGGGCTACTCTTCATTGTGGTGCGTGGGCTTCTCATTATGGTGTCTCCTCTTGTTGCTCCTCTTGGAGCACGGGCTCTAGGCACATGGGATTCAGTAGTTATGGCTCGTGGGCTCTAGAGCACAAGCTCAATAGTGTGGCACACAGGCTTAGTTGCTCCACGGCATGTGGGATCTTCCCAGACCAGAGCTCAAACCCGTGTACCCAGCATTGGCAGGCAGATTCTTAACCACTGTGCCATCAGGGAAGACCCAACGAGCATCTTTTAATATGAAACAATCATAGTATGTCAAAAACTTTAGTCAGGCACTTTAATATAAAATTCTTAGGCAACTATATGAATATGATGAAAATTTTAATTTATATTTTTATATTTATTTTCAGAAACTTTGTCTCAATTCATGTAGTAGCTTTATAATCTCATAATAATTTAAAAATAACTTTGATAATTTTACAACAAAATGGTACCATATTTGTCAATGTATTTTTCCTCAGTTATGTATATTTTAATTCCATTTATTATGTATTCTATGCCCCCATGATTCCAGTATTATTCAGTCAAATCTATCAATATTTTCTTTTGTGATTTCTTTTGTGATAAAGTAATAAATGTAGTTTTAAATGTTTTAAGTTTATAGAAAAGTTGAGAAGATATCAAAAGTGTTCCCATATAACTACACCTCGTGTCCCTCAGTATTGACATCTTATATTATTATCCACATTTGTCACAATTAATGAACCAACATTAATATTATTAGCTAAAGCCAATACTTTATCCAGATTTCCTTAGTTTTTACCCAATATCCTTTATATGTCCCAAGATCTCATCCAGGATGCCATATTGCATTTACTCTCTATGTCTTCCTAGCCTCCTCCTGGGCAATTTCTCAGAAGCTTCTTATTTTTGACAACCATGACATTTTGAGGAGTATTGCTCAGGTGTGCTGTAGACTGTCTCTCAAGTGGATTTGTTTGATATGTTTCTCATGTTTAGATTAGAGTTACTGGCTTTACCAGAAGACAGTGGAGGTAAACTGTCATTCTCACCACATCCTGTCAAGAGGACATGCTAGCAGCATGAATTAGCAAAGTGGATGGTAACCTGGTAACTTTGACCTCCTGGCTGAGATGGCATTCCTCATATTTCTCCACTGTACGGTCTCCCCCTTTCTCATTTTGTAACCTTTGGAAGAAAGTCACAATGTGCAGCTCACACCTAAAGAGTGAAGTGTTGAGGGTGAAACACCTACATCAATTATTCGGAATTCTTCTGCATGGGAGATGTGACTATTCTCTCTCACTATTTATGCACTCAGTGACTGAGTTATATGAATGTGGACCCATCGATACTTACTTTACACTTTGTGTTATAAGTGTTCAGCTTTTGCTTCTAGGAGCTTTCAGTTGTTTTCTGTGTCTCTGCAATATATTTCCATGATCATTTTTTTTTGAACACTTCTTTATCCTAAGGCAATATAGGATGCTCCAGGCTTGTCTCCTATGTTTCCTGCCCCAGTTGTAGAATCAGCATTTCTCCCAGGAGCCCTGCTTCCTTCTATTGGACAGTGATATTAGAATCCAAGACCTGGGTGCTGTGTTCCTCCTCGCTACTGGGATCTAGTTGATTCTAGTCTTTTTCAGCTGACACTGCAACTGACACAGATCTTTAAATATTTTCGTATGTAACCAGCTGTATCCATATTAAGCTAAACATGAGTTTATACAAATGACTCCAAATCAATCCACCACCACATGGCTCATTCTGGCCTCCTCCCCTTGCTGATCTGTAGCTCCCACTTCAACAGTGAGCAACCTGGTCCCAACCATCTGCTATCTATTTATGTAACTGTTTAATTCCATTACACATCGATAAAAGTATCAGAATTGCTAACCCAGACTCCTGTCACAAACATTCTTATCAACTAGCTAATAGTGCTTTTGTGCAGTTCTTTGTCGTGTTTGGTCTTCAGACTCCACTCATATCCATGGTTACCTAGGTCAACAACTCTCCCTTACCTCCAATGTTATTTCATACATCTGTGATGCAGTGATATTATTTTTCAAATTCTGCTTTACCTCCTAGATCTCCTGATCTCTTAAATGTTTTATATATGGGAATAATTACACTCATCTCATGGAATGGTTGTAAGGGCCAATGAAGATCAAATGTGTGACAAAAGCTGGAATTCAGCTAATGGAGGCTGGAATATATATATATATATATATATATATATGAGATAAGTTTTACCATTCCTGTTGTTAATTTCTAAGAGTTTTGATAAATACATAGTTTCATGTGCCCACCAGTAAAACACAGAATCACTTCATTGCAATAAAATATCCCATGTGCTTTATCTGTTGTCCAGTGGCAACCATTGATTTTTTTTTTTTTAGAATTTTATCTTATTTTTTTAAACCATTTTAAAAAATTGTAGTATAGTTAATTTACTGATCTTTTCACTGACTATATTTTGATACTATATGATTTGGGATCATATAGTGTGCACCTTTTCAGACTGGCTTCTTTTCAGACTGGCTTCTTTCACTCAACAATAAGCTTTTAATATTCATCCATGATTTTACGTGGGTTGATAGATCAGTCCTGTCTATAGCTGTTTAGTATTCAATTTTGGGATTACCATGTTTTGTTTATCCTCATGCCTATTGAAAGGCATTTTGATTTCTTATAGTTTGGTGGGATTATGAATGGAATATTTATGCGCAGGATTTTGTATGAACATAATCTTTCAAACTGTTGAACAAATACCTAGGAGTATGATTCCTGGACTTCATTGTAAGACTCTGTTTAGCTTTGTAAGAACTGATAAACTATTTTCAGAAGTGCTTGTTCATTTTACGTTTCCACCAGCAATAAATAGGAGTTCCCGTTGGTCTGCGTCCTCACAGAAAAGTGATAGCAACAGTTTTACAGATTTTAGCCATTGTAATAAGTATATAGTGCTGTCTCACTATTGTGTTAATTTCAAATTCCTTAATGACAAATAATTTTGAGAAACTATTTATATGCTTTTTGCCATCTGTATATCTTCTTTTCTGGTGTGTCTGTTCTTTTTTATTTTTTCAAAAAAAATTTTGCTTATTCTCTTTATGTTGAGTTTTAAGAGTTATTTGTATATTTGGGATACAAGTACTTTATCAGATTATGTGGTTTACAAATACTTTTTCCTAGTCTCCATCTTGTCTTTTCATTCTCAAAACAGTGTTTTCACAAAGAAAATGTTTCTAATTTCAATTAAGTTAAACTTGGCGATTTTTTCTCTTATTGATCATGTTTTTGGTGTTATATCTAAAAACTCACTTCTAAACCCTAGATCATATAAATTTTTCCCAGTGTTTTCTATTGTAAGTGTTACAGTTTTGTATTTATTTTTATGCTTATGATCCATAGTTAGTTAATTTTTGTGTAAGGTGAAAAGTCTAATTCTGTGTTCATTTGTTGGCATATGGATGTTCAAATTTTCCAGCAAAGATTGTCTATTGTTCACTGAATCAGGTTGCACTTTTGTTAAAAATCTGTTGACTTTACTGTGGGTCTATTTCTGGACTCTCTCTTCTGTTCCATTTATTGATTTGTCTATTCTTTCACCAATACCACACGGTCTTAATTACTGTAGCTTTATGGCAAACCTTGCAATGGATGGTGAGTCCTGCAACATTGTTGTTCTTCATTATTTTTTGGCTATTCTAGGTCCTTTGCCTTATCACAGAAATTTAAAATAACTTTTCTGATATCTACAAAATAACTTGCTGGGGTTTTGACTGGGGTTTCATGGAAGTTATGAATCAAAGTAGGAGGACTTGATACCTCAACAGCACTGAGTCTTCTAATCCATACATATGAAATCTCACCGTTTATGTAGATCTTTTTTGACTCCTTTCATCTTGTCTTCCATTTTTATGCAAACAAATCCTGCACATATTTTGTTAAATTTCTGCTTGTCATTTTGTATACTATTATAAATTATATTGTGTTCTGTTTAATTTTAAATTCGAATTATTCACTTCTGTTTTATAGAAAAACAATTAACTTTTGTATATTGACCTGCGGTCCTAAGCCCTGAACTTACTTATCAGTTCCATTAATTCCCACTGTAATTTTTATTATTTCATTTCTTCTGCTTGTTTTCAAGCTTAATTTGCCCTCCTTTATTTATTTTCCTGGGAGGTTAGACTATAATTTTAGATGTCTCTTCTTTTCCAAAAATGCATTAATGTTATAAACTTCCTTCTATGTACAGCTTCTGCTGTATTCACAAATTTTGATAAGTTGTGTTTTCACTTTAATTTAGTCGAAAATCTGTTTTACTTTCCCATGTGACTTTATTGGGACCCATTACTTATTTAGAAGTGCATTGTTTAATTTACAACTATTTGGGGATTTTTCAGCTATTTTCTGTTACTGATTTTTAGTTTAATTCCATTATGGTCCAAGAATGTACTTTGTAAGATTCCTATATTTTAAAATGTGTTAAGATGTGTTTTATGTTCCAGGATATGGTCTATCTTGATGAATGCTTTGTGTGGGCTTGAAAAGAATGTGTATTCTGCTCTTTCCTGAAGTATTCTATAAATGTCAATCCCATCATGTTGCCTGACAGTGCTGTTCAGGTCGCTTGTATACCCACTGATACTCTGCCTGGTTGCAGTATCACTTATTGAAATAGGGCTGTTAAATCTCCAAATTTCATAGTGAATTTGTCCATTTCTCCCTTCAGCTCTATCAGTTTCGCCTCATGTATTGTTCTGTTCTTTTGTTAAGATCATTAGGTCTTCTTAGAAGATTGTCTCTATCATTATGTAATGTACTTCTTTACCCATGGTTATTTTTGTTCTGAAGTTTGCTTTGCCTGATATTAATATAGCTTCTTCTCTTTCTGTTGATCATTGTTAGCACCATATATCTTCCTCCAAGATATTACTTTTATCTTACTTGTGTCCTTTTATGCAAACTGGGTCTCTTGTAGACAGCATATAGTTTTTCTTTTTTGGTTAGTCCACTTTGGGTTTCCATGGTTTGTGGTTGTTCACTTACACATTTCTTAACCATGTGTTAACTCGTGGTTTCAATGCTTACTAAGAGGAATGAAACAATGAAGCAGCAAAACCTGTATGTCTTATTTTATTTTATTTCTCCTCTGTTCCATGTTCTAGTAGGACTCTGGAATATACAGAATATATGGAATATGTAAATATTGAGCCCAAAGTAAGGCCTTGGCTGGTATGTGTAGCAATGCAAAGAAGTGAGCTTTGGTCTGCAGCCCAGGCTTCCTGGTAATTGGGAGAAGAACCAGGTAGAGGGTCTGGCCCATGGGGGGAAAAATGTCTGAGCAATAATATTTGAAAAAGATTCATAACAAGTAATGACTACATATATGAAGGGAATGCCTTTGGTATCATTCCATACTATATTCAGATTTCCCTGATTTTTTCTAAAATGGCTTTCTCTGTTGGTTGCTTAGAACAAGAATAAAATATAGACCCCACATTGTATGTAGATACTGTGCTAAGATTAATCATTGGGTTCATTTGGTGAGCGACCTCTCACCATTGAAAATGTTTCCATCTGATCTAATGTTGCCATCTGTTCTAATGATGACTTAAATCAGTTATTACCTTAAAGCTGATAAGACTTTCTAATGCTTTCTTTTTTTCCTTGTGTATTAAGTAGAATGCTTCTGTAAAAAGAAACTTTCCTTTATCAACTAAGTCTTCAACTACCCAGGAGTCAGAATTCACCGCTGAATAGTAAACCAAATACTTGATCTTTCCTTCTATGAGTGAGGGAAAGTGCCTTAGTTACTTCCAATTATATCTGCATTTGTTATCTATTGCTGTGTAGCAAAATACCCCAAAACGTAGCTTCTTAAAACAGCAAGCACTGACTATCTCACACAATTTTTGAGAGTTGGGCATCTGACAGCAGCACTGAAGCTTTGGGCTCAAGTCTGTCATGAGGTTATGGTCAAGTCGTGGCCCAGGGCTGAAGTCATCAGTGGACTTAACTGGGCACGGAGGATCTTTCTCCAAGAAAGTTCACTCACGTGACTCTTGGACAAGGACACAGCTCAGTGTTGGCTCTTGGCAGAAGGCCTCAGCTCACCTCAGCTCACGTGGACCCTCTGTGGGGTCTCTCATAACACGGCAGCTTCCTTTTCCCAGAATGAAGAATCCAAAACAGAACGTGAGCAAGGAGGAAAGCACTGTGGCTTCATGACCTCCTCTCCAAAGTCACATCCCCACACACTTCTGCTTTAAATTATCCACTATGTCCAGGCCACGCTCTGGAGGGAGGGAATCAAGGAGGATTGTCACAGAATCCTGTGGATGTATTTTAAACCCACTGTAGTGTCCAGTGGCAAGGCACGGGGATCTCAGCTCATCTCACAGAGCTTCTGCATCAGGCCTGGAGTCGGCCATTCCTCCAAGGCTCTTGGGTACTTTATTATGTTTTATTTGAAATGTAAGGTTTCTTTGTAGAACTTTGTTGTTTTTGTCAAAGTATAGTTGCTGTACAATATTATATGTCAGGTGTAAAATAGAATGATTCATAATTTTCAATGGTTATATGCCTTTTAAAGTTATGATAAGATATTGGCTATATTCCCTGTGTCGTACAATATATCCTTGTAGCTTGTTTTGCTATTTAGAGACCACCGACTGGGCACCAGGTATGATTTTTCCATGGGGTTGTCATGGCTCTCATAATTTTTTAGTAGACAGAGCTAGAATATATATATTTTAAAAGAAAAAGCATGAGGCTATATTGATATTTTTAATTCAAATATTACATATATAGGTTTTACTTAATTGCATTGCTTTTATGGTGTTTTCTCTTCTCCCTTACACTAAAAATATAGATTGCTAACAATAATTGCTAACAATATCAATTATTTGCATTTTTTTACCATGTGGATAAAATAGTTTTAAATATGATGTTAATATTACCAAGAAATCTATTAATTGAAGCTTGGAATTCTTGCAGCCCTGGACTATATTCTACCAAGGATATATAGTCAAAATGTTATCTTGAAATGTCATTTATCTTTGTAATTGTCACCACATTAATATACTATTAAATTTATTAGTTTCAGCATGTTTCTAATATTTAATGATTTCTTTGCTCTTTTTTTTAATTTTTACTTTTTGGATATGTAAAAATTAAAGGATTTTGAAGTCAACACTGTGTAGCAAAATATTTTCAGAAAAGTCACACTTTCATCCAGGTCCATTCTACCTTTTTCTTTCTAAAACTTGACTTACTACTTTATAGCTTATATAGTTTATTTCCAGAGTTGAAAATATATGCTCTACTCTGCCCTTTTCCCCCCATCCTCTGTTGACTCTGGAGTTACAGAAGGTGGTGCTGTACAAATTTCTTCTCTTTTTTTTTTTTTTTTTTGGCTGCATTGGGTCTTCATTGCTTCGTGCGGTCTTTCTCTAGTTGGGGTGAGCGGGGGCTACTCTTCCTTGCAGTGCGTGGGTTTCTCATTGTGGTGGCTTATCTTGTTTGCAGAGCACGGGCTCTAGGCATGCAGGCTTCAGTAGTTGTGACACATGGGCTCAGTATGTGTGACACACAGCCTTAATTGCTCCATGGCCTGTGGGATCTTCCCGGACCAGGACTCGAACCCGTGTCCCCTGCATGGACAGGCAGATTCTTAACTACTGCATTAATGTAACAAAATCTTCTAGTGATGAACTCACATCAGAGGGCCTTAGTATCCTTCTTACAGATGCACAGTATACCACAGTGTGGATCTATTCACACAACAGGCTTTGTATTTATGGATATTTTATGTGTTTCCAATTTTTGCTATTATAAACATAGTTGCAATGGAAACTTATTTCTGCCCCATATGCTTCATTATAATTTCTAGAAATAGGATTGATAAACTCAGAGGTAAATGTGTATGCCATTTTTCTCAGATATTTCCAATTTCTTCTTAATGGAGATGTATAATTTTACGTTCCTACCAGGAATATATGATACCCACATTTTATACATAGGCTAAGTGTATGCTCTCATACTTTTGCATTTTTGCCAGTTGATAGATGACAAATATCTCAATGTAATTTTAACTTGAATTTCTTCTACAACAACGGAGTTTGAAAAATATTCTGTGTTTTTTTCTGTTTTTTCTTTTTTGTGTGGTATGCGGTCCTCTCACTGTTTTGGCCTCTCCTGTTGTAGAGCACAGGCTCCGGATGCGCAGGCTCAGTGGCCATGGCTTATGGGCCCAGCCGCTCCACAGCATGTGGGATCTTCCCAGACCGGGGCACGAACCCGTGTCCCCTGCATCGGCAGGCGGACTCTCAACCACTGTGCCACCAGGGAAGCCCTATTCTGTGTTTTAAAGATGGTTATTTTAACTTTTAGTTTGAAATATTATTATGGTTTTACAGAAGAGTTGCAAAGAAAGTACAGAGTGTTTAAATATGCCTTTCGTCCAGTTTCCCTTTGTGTTAATATCTTACACAATGGTCGTTTATTAATCAAAACTAAGATATTAAACAAATACTATTATGTAAATGACAGACTTTATTCAGATCTCACAGTTTTCCCCCTGAAGTCCTCTCCCTGCTCCAGGATCCCTCCCGAGACACATGTTGCTTTTAGCATTCATGTCTGTTCTGTCTCCTCCAACTGCACAGTCTCCCAGTCTTTTCATCACTTTGACACTTTGGAAGCACACTGCTCAGGTATTTTGCCAAATGTCCCCAGTTTGAGCTCATCTGGTGTTGTCTCATGGTTACCCTGGGATAAGGGGGAGACTGCTTATGGTTTGTTTCCATTGTTTGAAAAAAAATCCATGTTTTTAACTGTATTCTTCCTAAGCAAGTTTGTCACTATGTCATATCAAATTTATTTTTTAGATATGTCATCTTCTTTATTTAGATTATGTCCAGACAGCAGATCCTCCCCGGCCCCTCTTTCCTTTACATGGTGTACAATTTTGGTTTAGTTTTACATGAATTGCATAGAAAATTGCATAGAATTTGAAACTTCTTTTATTCAAGTTCCACTACTTGCTACTTTGAATGTGCCAGAGACCAGCTGTGTCATACGAGGGGGTCCCCATGTCTCCAACTTAAAGCCCCCAGTTCGCAAAATGTGCCTCCCAGGCTTGGAATCAGCAATGAGATTTCTTTACCTTTCCAGGTCTTTGAAGTGGTTACTTCTCATGTCCTTTTCACCCACAGCTTCCTTCCAAGGCAGATTCTTACCTGTTGTTCATATGTAGGTTTAGAGATCAGTGAATACCATGATTTTTTTTTGCAGAAATGTGTGTTGATGAGAAGATTTATTTGATTGGGGCTCATAATTTTAATCAGATTCACAACATATCTGTGGTTTCAAAAAACTAAGCACCACCAATCAAGAAAAAAAAAAAAAAAAGGATTCAAACCCTTTTTAAGGCAAACTGCCATTTCCTTTAATAACATTGTAGCAAGGAATGGAAAAATCAACATTTAGGCACTGACCAGCTACAGGATCTTGCCTTTAGTCTCTGACATCTCTCCACGGCTAAGGCAGCCCTCTGCCACTGCCCCTCACTGATCTGGCCCTTGTGTGACCACAGCCAGAAGGACAACAAAGACCAGACCATACTGAACTCCAGTGGCAAACACAATGCAAACAAACATGACAGTGCCGCCTAATTAGGTGATCTTGTTTAGAAACCATGTCCAACCATCTCCAGCCTGTATTCTATATAAGGTTTGTCCCTGCCACTGTTTGATTGTTGTTTTAAAATTTTCTGTCACTTAAGAGTAGTCACAAGCATTTCAGGATCCCCTGGTGTATGAAAGGGAAGCTCCCTATGAGACATCCCAGCAGGGCTCTCTTGGGGCGCCTGGGGTTCCCCCGATGTGGATGCTGACCCTGGACGTGTCCTCTCCAGGGACTGGCACTGGGAATGAGCTGCCTCTACCTTTGTTTGTCTTTGGGTCTTAACTCTCTTACTCACCATCCCCTTGAAATTGTGCTTCTTTCCTTTACATCCCCCATAATGCTTTTCTTTATGATTTTCTTCCCGGCTCATTCTTCAAATCTGCAAAACTGCCTTCAGGCTAAAACATAAGCATTCCCCTACATGTGAATTTTCTCCATTGCTGGGAGACAAGAGCTTACAAAATGCACTGGGTCAAAAAAAAAAAAATGCACTGGGTCAGTAATTGGTGCCTGCTTCCCGCAGAAAAACAAACGTGCAAATGAGAGGGCCAACAATCCATTCCTCTCAATCCACACCTCTTGAATCTAGGATAAGCCTATCCTGTTTCTGTATGGTTTTCTCAGTTATCTGACCCCCAGAAAGGTAGAAAGCAAATGTATTGAACAACATTTGCTTGATTAAGTTGTTCCCCTTTCACTCTGATGACTTTTGCCAACATCTGGAATTTCAAATACAGCAACTATGTGTCATGGTCAATTCCCTGCAGCAGACGTTATCACTTTTCACTCACTCACTGGTTTTCACACAGCTAGTGTGTAAAAATATTACAGGTATCATGATAAGCAATGGCCACACGATAGTAATATTATATCCCTTCCTTTGGAAAGTTTCCACTATAATGGAAGAAACAAATTAATAGGTATGTAATTAATGACTAAGATATGAAAGAGATTTTTCCTAGCACTATGGGGAGGAGACTGAGGAAGAACTCTTGCCTTAAACAGATGGACTATCAGGAGAGGACGTTTCAGGATGGGGTGGTCAGAGGAGGAATGCAAACCCTCCTCAAGAGGAAGAGTCCTGGGAGCATTCTGGGAGCCAAAGCAGAGGACTGTGACAAAACGTGGTGTTTCTGCCTTTTGGTGAACAGTGAGCAGGTGGGTGCTCACAGCAAAGGTCACTCCAGATCCCTTTCTGTCACTTTCAAGAGGCATGTCCCATACGTGCTGGACCTTCAATACTGGGAGACAAATTTGGTCTTTTTATTTATTTATTTTTTTTGCGGTACGAGGGCCTCTCACTGTTGTGGCCTCTCTCCCGTTGCAGAGCACAGGCTCCGGACGCGCAGGCTCAGCGGCCATGGCTCACGGGCCCAGCTGCTCCATGGCATGTGGGATCTTCCCGGACCGGGGCACGAACCCGTGTCCCCTGCATTGGCAGGCGGACTCCCAACCACTGCGCTACCAGGGAAGCCCCAAATTTGGTCTTTGACACTGGATTCTCCTTCTTTAGACACAATCCAAACCTCTGAATGACGTTTGGCATGTGTACCACTCCATATAAAGCAGTAAAGGAGAGAAAAACTGACCCTAAAATCCAATGTATCTCCTGTGTTTTTTAATAATTTTAAACTAACCCTAGAGGGAAAATGGTAAATATTTCCAAGGTAGTAACTACAGAAGAGAATCATTACAATACATTTAAGAGTAAAGTCAATGTTAGATGAGAGGGCTATTATTAATGGTGATTTAAATGAAATTATTTCAATTAAATCTAGATTCACTTGTTTAAAAACAAGGTCTTCAGAGGCATACAGGTCCCTGGAAAGTCCATAAACCTCAGTGTAGTTCAGTTCATTTCAGTTCAATCTGATTTGATTCAGACATGCTCAGCAAGCATTTTCTGTGCCTTTTACCTCGTGCCAAGCCCATATAGCAAAGCTGAGATGCAGAGACACTCCAGGTATAAAGCCCATTCTTGAGGGAGATAATAATCATGATAGTCATAATAAGGTAGGAATGTGTTCCCTGTGTTCACACACAATGTGTTCCAGATCCTGAGAGGCACAGTTGGGCATGACTAATTCAACCTGGGAAAAATAAACAACACTTCCAAAAAAGGTGCCTTTTACAGTGAGGCTTTGAGTTGAGAAAGATTTCATGTAGATAAGTACATTATGGGAGTTCGAGCCAGACATCAAGGCGAGAGAAATGACGCCTCCAACACAGATAGCACATTGTCTCCTTATTGAAGGAGACATGGGAACAGCATTGAAGCACTGCTGTGCCCATGGCATTGGCCGTGTTGGGAGAGTGACAGGGATGAAATAGAAAAGGTTGGGCTGAGGCTGAGAAAGGGGACCTTTGCAAGAAACATCATTGTTAGACTACAGAATAACCTCTGGATAAATACCAGAGTAACCGAGTCATATGATGTTATCAAAATGTGTTGAGATCTGAATTATTATCCCCAATTGTAGAGCTTTTTGTAGGTCTTGTTTTCATAGCTTTGCCTCCTTTGACCTTCATCCTGTAAACTTTAATCTCCCAGAGGTTTTCATGTGGGTCAAATGCCAATGTGTTTGGTGGTACATTGGGCATCTAGCTTTGAAAGGGAAGGATAATCCCTTCTAGCTTTGAAAGGGAAGGATTATCTTTCCCTTTGGAAGGTAAGGATAATCAGTGGCCATTTCTACCCACAGATTGAGGGTGACAATGTAAAGCAGCAGGTGATCAATCCGCCAATGCCCACACACCTACCTGGAAGGAATTCCCAACAAGAGGAAGATAATCAGAAAGAGACTGAAAATGCACATACTTGCAAAATTAAAAATGGGAAAAATTACAGTCAAATAAACTTAGAGATACTTTTTTAGGAGAGATAAAAAAAGATAATATAAGTTACAATAGTCTCAGCTTAACCAAATGTAGAGAGGAACTATAATAAAGCTTGGTATTCAGTATGTATTTTGTGATAACCTGGCCCAATTTTTACACATTAAAGAATGTATTTATTCAACAAAGATCAATTGGATAATTATGAATATTAGGAATCCTACTAGGATGGATTCCAGGGTTCTCCTATCTCCTACAGAGACAGAAATAACTGGATTATTACAATGCAGTGGGACCCATGCAATCACAGCAATGTTTCCATGAGGTGGAGGGAGTGTGGATTGATTAATTCTGGCTCAAATAATTTTCCTTGACCTCACACAACAAACATGTTCCTGAAATTGTCAGAGTGAGAAATGGAAACATTTGATGAGCTGGAACCAACAGGTCTTCGGAATTTGGATAAAGATGAAAGAGGACTCTAGGATACTTCTGATTTCACATGTTAGTAAATAGATCAAGCTGTTTCTTGGGATTAAACACATACATGTAATTGGATGAACAAGTTTTAAAGTCAGGAACTTAAATACTGGAAATATTTACATGGAGGTGTCTATGGAGCCCTCAAGCATGTTCTTCTAGTGGACTCTTAGATGCGGTCTGACTCTTAACATAGGCATCTCTCTCAGAAGGCAGAATAATGATCCCCAAAGATGTCTAAACCCTAATCCATGAAACCTGCCAGTATGTTACCTTACCTGGCAAAGTGAACTTCGCAGGTGGAGTTAAGATTATAGACTTTAAATTGGGGGGATCATCTTGGGTTATCCCCAGGGGCTCAATCTAATCACATCCTTTAAAAGTGAAAGAGGAAGGCTGAAAAATAAATCAGAGACGTGACAGTAGTGACAGGAGAGATTAGAAGGGTAAGGAGGGCATGCAGCTGGATTCTGCAGCATCCTGCACGAGCCTGGAGGCACGTCCCCTCAGAGCCTCCTGGAGAGAATGCATCACTGCCACACCTGGGCTATAGTTCCCCGGAACCCATATCAGATTTTCAGCCTCCAGAGCTGCAAGATAGGTGTGTGTTTCATGCCATTAAATTTATGGTAATTCATTATGGCAGCAGTGCAAACAAATTCAGCATCTGAGACAACAGACAGTCTAGATCTGAGTCTTTTGCCTGGAGTTGGTAATTAAAGACATGGGGTTGCTCATTGTCTGCAGTTAACTTCAAATCTGTATAATTTTAAATAGTTAAGTGGAGATAGTGTGATCTATGTGTTTGTAAATTAACTTCAACCTTCAAGTCCAGGCTGATTAGCTAAAACTTGGATTATCATAATCGGGATGATACACACCAGGGATGGAGAATTAACATCTGAAGGCCTCTAAGTAGGCTTTGCATCTCTGAAGCACTTCAAATATTTCTATCTAGCTCTTCAGCAGAGGCATCATATTTAGCATGACAATAGATAGGAATACATTTTCATGGTTTAAATGAGTGATGTTTAAGATGCATTCAAGATAAATGGTTGGCTATAAATACATAAATATGGTAGGGTTACTTCTGTCTCTTATGTGAAGGGGTCCTAGAATGTGATGGTGATGTGCCCACACCTTCCACACCTCTGGAGTATTTACCTGGATCTTCAACTCAGTTTGGTCCTGGTTTCTCACTTAAAGATTATCTGTGTTGCCTTTTACACCTAAATGTCTGGCAGATACAGCAACAGAATATCATTGTACCCGCTTAGATTGAACCACTCATCCTAAAGGGTATTTGGAGGAGTTTACTTAGGACAGAGTACGGTGGATTCCAAAAAGCTTGGAAGAGGAAATTATGTTTTGGATCCGAATATGGAAAAAAATACATGTCTATATGCTTGGCAAATTAGGATTTGTACTTCTTTTGCTGTAGCATACAACCTGGTAGAAAGATTGTGTGTGTGTGTGTGTGTGTGTGTGTGATCTTTAGTTCCTACCTAGCACTTCACTGGAGGTTACCCAGGTTAATGAAAAGAATGTGACAATTGTTTAATAATCAGGATGATTCAGATCATTTTTCAATGGGAGTGGGTGTGGCACATTCACAGTGTGGGAAGAAATGGGGACTGAGGTTAGAACAGTATTGTGTCATTTAAAAAGTGTGTCAATTCCAGGTGAGCACAGGGATTGGTAAAAATCTAATTATTTCATATACTATTGTGAAAATTGCATGAAGTAACATGATAGTCATAAGTAAGCAATTTATTGAGCAGAAGTCTTGGAAATGCTTTTGATACATTATCTCATTTAGTTTAAATACAGTGAAATAATTATCATTGCCATTTTACAGATGAGGAAACTGAAGTTTGCAGGAGGGAGAGTCAAACCATACTTAAGATCACATAGTAAAGTTCAGAGACATTTCTTAAACACAGGTATGAAAAGGTGAGACCAACAGTCTATAAGCAGCAGTATAAAGTGCTCCTGATTTTGAACTTCATAGAGGTCTGGCTCAAATTATGATTCAAAAGACACTTAGTTTCCTTCTCTGCCTTGTACTGCAGAGAAATTAGTGGGATGTGAATAAGACCTGCCAGGGAAAGGCTAGTAGTAGCAATTCCATTTGAAGCAGTAGAAGTTGTTCTTACCGCAAATATCCCTTCTGCTTATGATAGAATGCATGGCAACAGAAAGATGCCTCCTTGCTAAGAAGAATAAATCAGTTTCCATTTTCAATGAATTCAGCTGATAGGGCAGAGGGCCACTCAATATACTCCCTTACATGAGTGTTGAGAGAGACCTCAGGAGAATGAGAAAAGGAAAGACACAGGACAAAGAGAGTGATGGGTGCCCAGCTTCCATGCCCCAAACCTAACATCTAACCAATGATAAAGTACTTGGGATCCTACCAGGAGGGAAGTTAAGCTATTAAGCAAGATGTATGAAGTAGTTTTAGTGCATTTCACAAATTAATGTAATAACTGTGCTTGTCTCTTTGGTTTCCCTGAGGTAGGCACTGTTTCATTTAAAAGGTGCCATTAGGGTTAGACCTAGATATTGTCATACTGAGTTAAATAAGTCAGACACAGAAAAACAAATATTTGTGATATTGCTTACGTGTGGAATATTTTTAAAAAGGTACAAATGAACTTACTTACAAAACAGAAGAAGAGTCATGGATGTAGAAAACAAACGTATGGCTACCAGGGGGAATGGGGGTGGGGAGAGGTAAATTGGGAGATTGGGATTGACATGTACACACTATTATATATAAAGTAGATAACTAATAAGAACCTACTGTACAGCCCAGGGAACTCTACTCAATACTCTGTAATGGCTTATATGGGAAAAGAATCTAAAAAAGAGTGGATATGTGTATATGTATGACTGATACACTTTGCTGTACACAACATTGTAACTAACACAACATTGTGAACCAACTATACTCCGATAGAATTTTTTTAAATAAATAAATAAAAGGTGCCATTACAGGAAAGAAGGAGATGATGACAAAGCCTTAGAAAGATATGATAAATAATCATTTGGTGTGAACATGTTTACCAAGAGGCTATCTTGGAAACTTCCAAAAAATCAGATAATTTTAAGAATATATAAAAATTCAACCTTCAAATAATGTGCAAAATATCATAAATGCATTTTGGCTTTGCATTATTCTTATAGAAACAATGCTATTGTTTACTGTCATTTTGTTTTAACAAATATAATATTGTTATTGACATCTATTTAATTAATTTATTTGGCTGTTTTGGGTCTTGGTTGTGGCACATGGGCTCTTCACTGCAGTGTGTAGGCTTCTCTCTAGTTGTGGTGCATGGGCTCCAGAGCGCATGGGCTTAGTTGCCCCGTGGCATGTGAGATCTTAATTCCACAACCAGGGATCGAACCCACATCCCCTGCATTGGACCACTGGACCATCAGGGAAGTCCTGTTATTGGCATTTTAAAATGCTAGTTTTCTTTTTAATTTCAGAGGTATTTTAGCTCATTACCTTTTTTAAAAAATTAATTTTTATTGGAGTATAGTTGCTTTACAATGTTGTGTTAGTTTCTGCTGTACAGAAAAGTGAATCAGATATACGTATGTATATATATCCCCTCTTTTTTGGATTTCCTTCCCATTTAGGTCACCACAGAGCACTGAGTAGAGCTCCCTGTGCTATACAGTAAGTTCTTATTAGTGTAGTACTGTATATATGTCAATCCCAATCTTCCAATTCATCCCACCACACACCCCCTTTCCCCCCTGGTATCCATACATTTGTTCTCTACATCTGTGTCTAGATTTCTGCTTTGCAAATAGGATCATCTATACCATTTTTCTAGATTCCACATATATGCATTAACATATGATATTCATTTTTCTCTTCCTGACTTACTTCACTCTGCATGGCAGTCTCTAGGTCCATCCATGTCTCTGCAAATGACACAACTTTGTTCCTTTTTATGGCTGAGTAATATTCCATTGTATATATGTACCACATCTTCTTTATCCTTTCCTCTCTTGATGGACATTTAGGTTGCTTGCATGTCCTGGCTATTGTACATAGTGCTGCAATGAACACCGGGAAGGATGACAGTTCATATAGCTCAATATCAAAAAAACAACTAAACCAATCAAAAAATGGGCAGAAGACCTAAATAGACATTTCTCCAAAGAAGACATACAGATGGCCAACAAACACATAAAAGGGTGCTTAACATCACTAATTATTAGAGAAATGCAAATCAAAACTATAATGAGGTATCACCTCACACCAGTCAGAATGGCCATCATCAAAAAGTCTACAAACAAAAAATGCTGGAGAGGGTGTGGAGAAAAGGGCACCCTCCTGCACCACTGGTGGGAAAGGAAATTGATACAGCCACTATGGAGTTCAATACTATTTAAACTTGCTTACTCAACACGTATTGACTCACACTGATTAGCAGGATATGAAGAGGACATGTTGGCATAAGGCATAGCCTTGCCCTCACTAAATGTTCCACTCAACAGGGAGTTGAGATATACACACACATTGCTAGAATCCAAAGTTAGAAAGTCATATTCATTCGTTACACAAGTATTTATTCATCACCTTATATGTGTGAAGATCTATTGGGGATATTAGCTATAATCAAAATTGACTTTTAAAATGAAAAAAAAGTTTTTAAAAACTGTGACTTTATAAAATTTACATTTAATTGTTGGAAATTTATAGTAAAAGTGAATATAGAATGCTTAGACTTTTGTGAAGATATTCATTCTTCCAAACTTGATTTATAGATTGAATGCAACACTAGTCAAATTTCTGAAAGTTATTTTGTGGATACTAACAAAATGATTCTAAAATTTCTATGGAGAGGCAGAAGATGCAGAACAGCCAACACAATATTGAAGGAGAAGAACAGAGTCAGAGAACTGACACCACCTGACTTCAAGACTTCTTCTAAAGTTACAGTAGTTAAGATAGCGTGATGAAAAAATTGAACAGATCAGGATGAGAATAGAGAGCCCAGGAATAGACTCACTCGTATATCATCAACTGATCTTAAATAAGCAGCAAAGACAAGACAATGGAGCAAAGAGAGTCATTTCAACAAATAATGTTCAAACAACTGGACATCCAGAGGCCAAAAAAAAAAATGTATCTAGGCACAGAACTTACCTCTTTCACAAAATTAATTCAAAATGATCATAGATTTATATGTAAAATGCAAAACTATAAAATCCTTAGAAGGTAATATAGACTCTTAGGTGACTTTAGGTTTGGCAATAACTTAGATTAAACACCAAAAACACAATCCATGAAAGAAAAAATTGGCATGTTGGACTTTTTAAAACAAAAAAATTCTGTTCTGTAAAACGTACTGTTAACATCTGAAAAGGTAAGCCACAGACTGGGAGAAAAATCTTTGTAAAACACATCTGATAAAAGATTGGAATTCAAAATATACAAAGAACTCTTAATAGTATGAAAAAAAATTAGAAAGTGACCAAAACGATCTGAACAAACACCTCATCAAAGAAGATATACAGATGGAAAATAAATATATGAAAAGATGCTCAACATCATACATCATTTGGAAAATGCAAATTAAAACAGTGAATTACTACTACACATCTATTAGCATGGACCGAATCCCAGGACACTGACGGCACCAAATGCTGGTGAGAATGTGGAGCAACAGGAACTCTCATTCATTGCTGGTGGGGATGCAAAATGGCACAGTCACTTTGGAAGGCAGTTTGACAGTTTCTTACAAAAAATAAATATACTCTTACTGTATGAGACAGTAATTGTGCTCCTTGGTATTTACCCAAATGAGCTGAAAATTTATGCCCACACAAAAACCTGCACACAGGTGTTTATAGCCTCTTTATTCATAATTGCCAAACTTGGAAGCAACCAAAATGTCTTTCAGTAGGTGAGTGGATAAATGCACTGTGGTCCCTCCAGACAATGGTATATTATTCAATGCTAAAGAGAAAAGAGTTATCCAGCCATAAAAAGACATGGAGGAAAGGTAAATGCATATGACTAAGGGTAAGATACCAATCCAAAAAGGCTGCATGCTGTATGATTCTGTTGACTGAAAAAAAAAAAAAAAAAAAATGTGGTCCCTCCAGACAATGGTATATTATTCAATGCTAAAGAGAAAAGAGTTATCCAGCCATAAAAAGACATGGAGGAAAGGTAAATGCATATGACTAAGGGTAAGATACCAATCCAAAAAGGCTGCATGCTGTATGATTCTGTTGACAGAAAAAAAAAAAAAAAAAAAAAAAAAAAAGCACAAACTATGTTTTATTTGGCAGACTTACTGAGGACTTAAGCCTGAGATACAACCTCTAAGATAGCTCTGAAGGACTGTTCCAAAGAGGTAAGAGAGGGGCCAGGATATATATGTGTTTTTTTTGTTTTTATGTTTTTGGGGGTTTTTTTGCAGTACGCGAGCCTCTCATTGCTGTGGCCTCTCCCATTGCGGAGCACAGGCTCCAGACGCGTAGGCTCAGCGGCCATGGCTCACGGGCCTAGCCGCTCCGCGGCATGTGGGATCTTCCCGGACCGGGGCACGAACCCGTGTCCCCTGCATCGGCGGGCGTACTCTCGACCACTGCGCCACCAGCGAAGCCCAATATGTGCATTTTTTGATGAAAAACAAACAAACAAACATGTATTCAAACATCAAAAGATTACTGCTAATCACAAAAACAGACATCTCAAGTTAATGATCTTAGCACTTTTCTATGTATGGGAAGATACAAGAGTCTGGGCTCATTGCAATCATTCCTTTGATGTGGACCTTAATTATCTACGGCCAGTATCCTGTGCTTTCTCCATCCTGGATCCCCTCAGGGTGCAACACTGGAGGTGGCTGCTGGTTTTATGGACTCGATATCCTTTGTTTACTGAAATGGCATGTGACATTCTTTGTCCACAATTCCAACTCTATGTTATGCTAGAAAAGGTAAACCTATGGAGACAGTAAAGTGATCAGTAGTTTTCAAGGGCTTGAGGGTGAGAGGGTGAGAAGGATGACTAGTTGGAACATAAGGGATTTTTAGGACAGTAAAGCTCTTCTGCATGATATTATAATGATGGATACATGTCATTATACATTTGTAAAACCCATCCAAGATCATTATACACTATACATTTGTAAAACCCACATACATTTGTAACGCATTATACATTATGCATTTGTATACAAATGTACAACACAAAGAGTGACCCCAACGTAAACTATGAACTTCAGTTAATAATACTGTAATAATGCTGGCTCACCCACTGTAACAAATGTACCACATTAATGCAAGAAGTTAATAGTAGGGGAGGAGCATGATGGAGAACATGGAAACTCTTTTTAATTTCTGTTAAATTTTCTGTAAGCCTAAAACTGCTAAAAAGAATAAAGTCTACTAATTTAAAAATAACAATAAAAACAAATGTGGTATTAAAAATGTGATGCTGTCTTAAGTGGCAGCTGACTAAAAAGAAATCTGGCGTTCCTGAGAGAAATAGCTTTCAGCACATGAAATATGATGATTAGGTGGACCCTTGGCACAGTGCTGTCCTGCAGTTGGATGCAGATGTGGAACAGAAGGTCCAGGTGGGGCGGCAGGGTAGAACTAAAGACCTGGGACTTAAGTAGTTAAAGAGGTGGTCATTAACATTTCATCACAAAAGTCCAAGGTGAAGTCCCATCCATCTCATCTCCTTATTCAAATGTCTTAGCTAACTGTCTTTTATCCAACAAGTCAGGTCTTTAGAATCTAGTCCAAGGCCAGCAGTACTAACTGATTTGGTTGTGAAGCATCTCCATATATTTAGTTATATGTATTCTACTTTATTATAAGTTTATATCCTAAGAATAAGAGGCGTTCTCTCTCACTGTAAGCCAAATATTGAATTAGAGAGTGTCCGGCTGGGAAGTTGGTCAGTCATTGCATTAGCAGCAGTATTTCTTGTGTTAGTATTAAAAAAATAAATGGTAGAAAAAAATGATAAAGCATATAAACGAGAGAATCATATTTGGATGTCAAAGGAAAGAATCAATATATTTTTTTCTTCCTCATCTTAGAAGAGTGAGAATGAAATTCTCAGAGCCAGCTTTACAGGGAGGAATCTGATGGGGAGGTAGGTACGAGAAAAGGGTGATGACAGAGGATCCCGGCAGGGATGAAGGAGAGGCAGAAGGACCCCTTCTGGTGGAGTGTAAAAGGGACTCAAAGAGGGCATTTCGTTTCCGTGTGGATGCACATGCCATATGCTTATATACGTACATAAATATATAGTGAATTTGTGATTCGACCTTTATTATGATTTCACATTGCATCATGGATTTCACATCAAGGAGTGGAGCATGGTATTTCACTATGAAATTGATTCTCTGTATTGAAGGGATGGCTCTCAGACTTCACTGTGCCAAATTATCACCTGGGAGAGCTTGTTAAAAGGCTGATGGCCAGAGATTCTGATCCCATTTGTCACTAACAGATCTCCAAATTCAGGATTCCAAAGAAAAATAAAACAAAGTATCGCTGCTGTTCTCAACTAACACTTTGAAAAACAAGAATAGTTTAAAAGTTAGTACCTGAGTTTTCATACTCTGGAGTGGTTGCCACTGGGGAACTGTGTACTGATTCTTTCCTCAATTCAATTTAATTGATTTCAGTTCAATTCCACAAACATATATTCATGACATGCTAAGATAAACATTAGATTAGCATAGAAAGCAGTAGGGGCAAAAATTTCAATATTTTATATATTATTAGTGCTTCTTTGGGGAATAGGAAGTGTGCTGTAATTTAATGAGTACGCATTGAAAAAAGGAATTTATCATTTTATACTTCTAACAAATGACCAAAGAGATATTCTCTTGTTTAAAATACAGTTCGCTTTTCTGCTGGGCATTTTTGTTTGTTTCCTGAAAGTTCTGAAATAGTTTTCAGCTAGCATTTTACAAAACTTTTATGAGAAATGTTGATATATGACTTATAAATTAGCTTAAAAGTCTGAACATTTGTGTAAAGCTTAACATACCAAATAATTTTAAAAACTGGGTTATGAAACAAGGTAATTTTGTTCCCTTTTTGAATGTGTAAATTGCTTGCCTGTGATTGCTTAGTTACATACATTCAGCCAAATTTTTTTTTTTTTTTTTTTTTGCAGTATGCAGGCCTCTCACTGCTGTGGCCTCTCCCGTTGCGGAGCACAGGCTCCGGACACGCAGGCTCAGTGGCCATGGCTCATGGGCCCAGCCACTCCGCGGCATTTGGGATCATCCCGGACCGGGGCACGAACCCGTGCCCCTGCATCAGCAGGTGGACTCTCAACCACTGCGCCACCAGGGAAGCCCCATTAAGCCAAATTTTACAAGAAATTTCACATAGGGGTAAAAGCTTTTCCCAGTCTCCTGGATTACTGAAGTGCTTCATCACTGTGTTTCTGTTGAGCTGCATTAACCTGATGCCCCTTCCCTCTCCATCTCCCAGACATACTGTTCCCCCATTTAAAATAGAAATACTATAAACTCTGAAAGTGTTGGGAATCGTTAGAAAGAGATGAAACCAATATTGTTTTTTGAATAATAGTAATTATAAGTGCTAGGAATTTAATATTACAATATATTTTACTCTTCATTTCCACACATGAAGCTGTCATCACTAAATCCTCATAAATAAACAAACATGTTTAAAAAATCCAACTGAGTAAATTTTAAAGGTATTACTGGCTTTATTCAATGATTCATGAATTGAGCAGCATCCAATTTAGCAGATCGAAAGGACCTCTGAAGAGCTATACAAGACAAGAGGTTTTATAGGCAGGAGGGAGCAGGAACAAGGAAGCTATTCTAGTTGGTTATTGCAAGGTTACCTTACTTTAGGTGGTGGGAGGGCTCTCTCAGGCAGATTACCTGATGAGTGCTGACCAGGTGATTCCTGACTGACTGGCCTAAAATTCCATTTCTGAAAGAACCAAACTACTATTAAGTCTTGGTTTGGTGACATGAGACTTAACGTGTAACTCCATTTTGGGGCTGTTTTCTTCTTTTTAATACTAATATTCAGAAAGCATAAAGAAACTGTCCAAGCATTCTTCAACATCTTACTGAAGGCACTGACACTAACAAAGCACAGTGGAAGAAATCAAACTTCTCTTTTAAATGCAATTGGAGAAAATTGGATCCAATATTAGCATATTTGAAAACCTGACAATAACCAAATCTGTGAATCAAATAATTCTAAAATGTTGTATTAAAAAGTCATAGATTTTTCTCTGAACAAAAAGAATTGGGTACAATCACTCATTAATTGAGAGATTTACTGAAGAAAAACTTTGCTATGTTCTAGGTAAAAATATCAGGGCAGAGTTGGTTTGGAATAATAAATAAATGTATATATAAGGAGAGAATATCTCCCCACAAGTAAATGGTTGAGATAAAACACACACACACACACACACACACACACACACACACACAAGGGATATTTAAAATGGACATTGGAAGTTGATATAATCTAAGGATGCATAAAGCTGGAAAAACAATTATGGTCCACTAAATTCCATATTTCTACAACTTTCTTTTTTTCTGTGTTTTCTAAATAGAGGCATACTTTGACGATTGATTTCTTCCTTCAGGTCCTAAAGAAGTCCTGCTAATATTGTGTTCTAATTACCATCTTATGTCTCCAATTTCCATACATATGTAACTTGTGAAGTCCTTCTCTCTGTTTATATCTTCCCGATAGTTGAAAGATTTCATGGAAATTTCTCAACCTAATAAGAATATTAATGTGATGAGTAGAAGTAGTGATTTCATTTTATGTCCCAGACTTTATCTTGTCTCCCAATTACTGACATATACATTAACTTGCTCATGAAGTAAACAAATTTATGCACGGTATTCTACTTAAAAATTTAAGAAGCTGCAAACTAAATAAAATATGTACTTGAAAAAATTTTTACAGTCTAATGCCAGAAAGCAATAGAATACCTATAAAGAAGGTTTGAAAGAGGCAGGGATGTTAGATTAAGTAAATAAAAATCTCCCTAATTGTGCAGAGTTGTTCCATATCTACATCTAACTAATAAATGTGAAATTATGTTATCCTTCAGACTTCAAAGTTTACTATTTCTTAATTTCATTTTTTGGAAATAAGTTAAAATAAAAATGATACTCAACCTGAGATTTTACATTTTACATATTACATTTACCTGTAGTAATGTTAAATATGTAGGTTGCCTATGTTTCAAAACTCATTTATCTTAAATATTTTGAAACAAACAAAAAGTTAAAGAAATAATGATTATGCAAAAAAATGTAAAAAAAACTCTGGAATCATTCAGTTTAAATAGACCCTTAAACTTTCAATGCTATCTTTACATATTCCCCCTGAGTCATTTAAAAAACTTATATCAGGGATTTTGTCTATAATAAAGTAATCTAATATATTCTCTAATATATATGGAACCAATCTAATATTGAATTGAATCACATAAGAGTTTAAAAGTTGAATTTATCTGACTAATTCCTGCTTCATATTGTGACCATGAACAAGTAAAAAATACCTTAAATCTCAACTCATTCAATAGAAAATGAGGATAATAGTAGGTACCACGCAATATAACTGTGAAAATTCAATAAAATGATGATTATAATGTGCTTAAAAGAGCACCTTAATTATGAGTCACTCACAAATTAATAACTTAAATTTCAGTTACTTTTCTTATATCTTCATTTTTTAATATTTCCAACAATAAATGCAGAATGCCCATCCTAACAATAAATCTCAGTTCTGTTGTTATATCCTCAGAGAGGCTTACTCTGTCTGATTACACAATATTAATTTTAGTCCTCTCCAACCTGCAGAGATGATCTTCTTACATTGCTAAGTAGTTTTTCTATAGCAATATATTATTTCCTTATTCATAATGCTTAAGGTCTACCTTCCCAACAAGAATGCAGGCTCCATTAAAACAGCAATTTTTCCATGTTTATTCATTATTTTTCTCTCAGTTTTGAACAGTGGCTGGAACATATTAAGCATTCAATAAATGCTTGATTAGTTAAAAATAAAACAACCAGCATTTCAAACTATTAAAAAATATAATGCTTATAAAAGGGTCATTCCATCAAGAAGATATAGATTTTATAAACATATATGCACCTATCATAATATACAAAATGAAACTTCAGAAAGAAAAAATTAACATTTTAATAACAAGAGTTGGAGACTTTAAAGGTTGTATGCTAGGCCATAAAGTTAATTATGAGTCAATTAAAGAGTATTGAAATCATATGATGTGTTTTCTCTAACAACAAAGAAATATAATTTGAAATAAATTACATAAGAAAACTCACAGTTATGTAGAAATTAAAAAATAGTTAAAGAAGAAATTACAAGGTAAATTAGAGAATACTTTAAGATGAATGAAAATGAAACAAACATACCACACTTGAGATGTAGTTAAATGAGTGCTTAGAGGGAAATTTATACTGATAAATACCTATGTTAGAAAAGAATTAATGCATAACATAATATTCTACTTCAGAAAGCTGGAAAAAGAAGAGCAAACTAAACCCAAACAAGATAAGGGAGAAATAATAAAGATTAGAGAAGAAATAAATGAGGTAGAAAATAGTAAAACATTAAAGAAAATCAAAGAAACCAAAAGTTGCTTCTTTGAAAAATTAATAAAATTGACAAAACTTTAGCTAAACTGAACATGGAAAATAGAGAGGATTCTAATAACTAAAATCCCATAAAAAAATCATTGACCTTGAAGACATACAAAGGATTAAGAAGAAAACCATAAGCAATTGTATGAGAAAAAACTTACTGGAAAAACAAAAATAACAAAACTGATTCAAGAAGAAATATAAAATCTGAATAGATATAACATTTAAAGTGATTTAATTAGTAATTTTAAAACTTCCCACATAGAAAAGTCAGGTCAGAGGAGCTTCAAGATGGCAGAAGAGTGAGACTCAGAGATCACCTTCCTCCCCACAAATACATCAGAAATACATATACATGTGGAACAGCTCCTACAGAACACGTACTGAATGCTGGCAGAAGACCTCAGACTTGCCAAAAGGCAAGAAACTCCCCACATACCTGGGTAGGGCAAAAGAAAAAAGAAACAGAGACAAAAGAATAGAGATGGGACCTGCACCAGTGGGAGGGAGCTGTGAAGGAGGAAAAGATTCCACACACTAGGAAGCCCCTTTGTGGGTGGAGAGTGCGGTGGCGGAGGGGGGAAGCTTCAGAGCCATGGAGGAGAGCGCAGCAACAGGGGTGCAGAGGGAAAAGTGGAGAGATTCCCGCACAGAGGATCGGTGCCAACTGGCACTCACCAGCCCGAGAGGCTTGTCTGCTCCCCCGCTGGGGTGGGCGGTGGGGAGGGGCTGAGAGCTGAGGCTCGGGCTTTGGTCGGATCACAGGGAGAGGACTGGGGTTGGCGGTGTGAACACAGCCTACAGGGGGCTAGAGCACCACGGCTAACTGGGAGGGAGTCTGGGCAAATGTCTGGAACTGCTGAAGAGGCAAGAGACTTTTTCTTGCCTCTTTGTTTCCTGGTGTGCAAAGAGAGGGGATTAAGAGCACCATTTAAAGGAGCTCCAGAGACTGGCGCAAGCTGCGGCTATCAGCGCGGACACCAGAGACAAGCATGAGACGCTAAAGCTGCTGCTGCCGCCACCAAGAAACCTGTGTGCAAGCACAGGTCACTATCCACACCTCTCCTCTGGGGAGCCTGTGCAGCCCGTCACTGCCAGGGTCCCGTGATCCAGGGACAACTTCCCTGGGAGAATGCACGGCACACCTCAGGCTGGTGAAATGTCATGGTGGCCTCTGCCGCCACAGGCTCGCCCCACATCCGTACCCCTCCCTCCCCCTGGCCTCAGTGAGCAAGAGCCCCTGAATCAGTGGCTCCTTTAAGCCCATTCTGTCTGAACAAAGGACAGATGCCCTCAGGCAACCTACATGCAGAGGCAGGACCAAATCCATAGCTGAAACACAGGAGCTGTGCAAACAAAGAAGGGAAAGGGAAATTTCTCCCAGAAGCCTCAGGAGCAGCAGATTAAATCTCCACAATCAACTTAATGTACGCTGCATCTGTGAAATACCTAAATAGACAAGGAATAATCCAAATTGTGGAGATGGACTTTGGGAGCAATGATATATATATATTTTCCCCCTTTTTTTCTTTTTCTGAGTGTGTATGTATATGCCTCTGTGTGTGATTTTGTCTGTGTAGCTCTGCTTTTACCATTTGTCCTAGGGTTCTGTCTGTCCATTTTTTCTTTTTTTTTTGTTTCTTTTTTGTTTGTTTGTTTGTTTTTGTGGTACGTGGGCCTCTCACTGTTGTGGCCTCTCCCGTTATGGAGCACAGGCTCCGGACATGCAGGCTCAGTGGCCATAGCTCACGGGCCCAGCCACTCTGCGGCATGTGAGATCTTCCCATACAGGGGCATGAACCCGTGTCCCCTGCATCAGCAGGCGGACTCTCAACCACTGTGCCACCTGGGAAGACCCCATTTTCTCTTTTTAGTATAGTCTTTAGTACGTGTTTTCATGGGTGGATTTGTTTTTCGGGTTGGTTGCTCTCTTCTTCCTTTCTTTTTATTTATTACCTTCAAAAATTTTTTTTAATAATGATTCTTTATTATTTATTTTAATAACATTTTAATTTAATTTAATTTTATCTTCTTCTTTCTTTCGTTCTTTTTTTTTTTTTTTCTCCCTTTTTCTGAGTCATGTGGATAACAGGCTCTTGGTGTTCCAGCCAGGCATCATGGCTGTGCCTCTGAAGTGGGAGAGACAAGTTCAGGACACTGGTCCACAAGAGACCTCCTAAATCCACCTAATATCAAATGCCAAAAATTTCCCAGAAATCTGAATCTCAACACCAACACCCACCTCCACTCAATGACCAGCAAGCTACAGTGCTGGACACCCTATGCCACACAACTAGCAAGACAGGAACACAACCCCATCCATTAGCAGAGAGGCTGCCTAAAATCATAAAAAGACCACAGACAACCCAAAACAAACCACCAGACATGGACATGCCCACCAGAAAGACAAGATCCAGCCTCATCCACCAGAAAACAGGCACTAGTCCCCTCCACCAGGAAGCCTACACAACTCATTGAACCAAATTTAGTCACTGGGCACAGACACCAAAAACAATGGAAACGACAAACCGGCAGCCTGCAAAAAGGAGACCCCAAACACAGTAAGATAAGCAAAATGAGAAGACAAAAAAACACACAGAAGATGAAGGAGCAAGATAAAAACCCACCAGACCTAACAAATGAAGACAAAATAGGTAGCCTACCTGAAAAACAATTCAGAATAATGATAGTAAAGATGATTCAAAATCTTGGAAATAGAATGGAGAAAATACAAGAAATGTTTAACAAGGACCTAGAAAAACTAAAGAGCAAACAAACAAAGATGAACAACACAATAAATGAAATTAAAAATTATCTAGAAGGGGTCAATGGCAGAATAACTGAGGCAGAAGAATGAATAAGTGACCTGGAAGGTAAAATAGTGGAAATCACTACTGCAGAGCAGAATAAAGAAAAAGAATGAAAATAATTGAGGACAATCTCAGAGACTTCTGGGACAGCATTAAATGCACGAACATTCAAATTATAGGGATCTCAGAAGGAGAAGAGAAAAAGAAAGGGACTGAGAGAATATTTAAAGAGATTATAGTTGAAAACTTCTCGAATATGGGAGAGGAAATAGTTAATCAAGTCCAGGAAGCACAGAGAGTTCCATACAGGATAAATCCAAGGAGAAACATGCCAAGACATGTATGAATCAAACTATCAAAAATTAAATACAAAAAATATTCAAAGCAGCAAGGGAAAAATTACACACAAGGGAATCCCCATAAGGATAAGAGCTGATATTTCAGCAGAAACTCTGCAAGCCAGAAGGGACTGGCAGGACATACTTAAAGTGATGAAGGAGAAAAATCTACAATGAAGATTACTCTACCCAGCAAAGATCTCATTCAGATTTGATTGAGAAATTAAAATCTTTACAGACAAGCAAAAGCTGAGAGAGTTCAGCACCACCAAACCAGTTTTACAACAAATGCTAAAGAAACTTCTATATACAGGAAACCCAAGAGAAGGAAATGACCTACAAAAACAAACCCAAAACAATTAAGAAAATTGTAATAGGAACATACATATCGATAATTACCTAAAATGTAAATGGATTAAATGCTCCAATCAAAAGACACAGACTGGTTGAATGGATACAAAAACAAGACCTGTATATATGCTATCTACAAGAGACCCACTTCAGACCTAGGGGCACAAACAGACTGAAAGTGAGGGGATGGAAAAAGATATTCCATGCAAATGGAAACCAAAAGAAAGCTGGAGTAGAAATTCTCATATCAGACAAAAAAGACTTTAAAATAAAGACTATTACAAGAGACAAAGAAGGACACTACATAATGATGAAAGAATCAATCTAAGAAGATATAACAATTGTTAATATTTTCTCACCCAACATAGTAGCACCTCAATACATAAGGCAAATACTAACAGCAATAAAAAGGGAAAGCAACAGTAACACAATCATAGTAGGGGACTTTAACACCCCACTTTCACCAATAGACAGATCATCTAAAATGAATAAGGAAACACAAGCTTTAAATGATACATTAAAAATTATGGACTTAATTGATATCTATAGGGCATTCCATCAAAAAAACAATAGAATACACATTCTTCTCAAGTGCTCATGGAACATTCTCCAAGATAGATCATATCTTGGGTTGCAAATCAAGCCTTGGTAAATTTAAGAAAATTGAAACCATATCAAGTATCTTTTCCTACCACAATGCTATGAGACTAGATATCAATTACAGGAAAAAAACTGTAAGAAATACAAACACATGGAGGCTAAACAATATGTTATTTAATAACCAAGAGATCACTGAAGAAATCAGAGGAAATCAAAAAATACCTAGAAACAAATGACAATGAAAACATGACAACCCAAAACCTATGGGTTACAGCAAAATGAGTTCTAAGAGGAAAGTTTATAGCAATACAATCCTACCTTAAGAAACAAGAAACATCTCAAAGAAACAACCTAACCATACACCTAAAGCAATTAGAGAAAGAAGAACAAAAAAAATCCATAGTTAGCAGAAGGAAAGAAATCATAAAGATCAGGTCAGAAATAAATGAAAAAGAAAAGAAGGACATGATAGCAAAGATCGATAAAACTAAAATATGGTATTTTGAGAAAATAAAATTGATAAACCATTAACCAGACTCATGAAGAAAAAAAGGGAGAAGACTCAAATCAACAGAATTAGAAATGATAAAGGAGAAGTAACAACTGACTGTGCAGAAATACAAAGGGTCATGAGAGATTACTAGTAGCAACTATATGCAAATAAAATGGACAACCTGGAAGAAATGGACAAATTCTTAGAAATGCACAAACGTCTGAGACTGAACCACGAAGAAATAGAAAATATGAACAGACAAGTCATAAGCACTGAAATTGCAACTGTGATTAAAAATCTCCCAACAAGCAAAAGCCCAGTACCAGATGGTTTCACAGGTGAATTCTGTCAAACATTTAGAGAAGAGCTAACACCTACCCTTCTCAAACGCTTCCAAAATATACCAGAGAGAGGAACACCCCCAAACTCATTCTACATGACCAACATCACCCTGATACCAAAACCAGACAAAGATATCACAAAGTAAGAAAACTACAGGCCAATATCATGATGAACATACTTGCAAAAATCCTCAACAAAATGTTAGCAAACGGAATCTAACAGCACATTCAAAGAATCATACACTATGATCAAGTGGGGTTTATCCCAGGAATGCAAGGATTCTTCAATATAAGTAAACGAAACAAACTGATACACCATATTAACAAATTGAAGGAGAAAAAACATATGATCATCTCAGTAGATGCAGAGAAAGCTTTCAACAAAATTCAACACTAATTTATGTTAATAAACCCCCAGAAAGTAGGCATAGAGGGAAATTTCCTCAACATAATAAAGGCTATATATGACAAACCCGCAACCAACATTGTCCTCAATGGTGAAAAACTGGGACCATTACCACTAAGATAAGGAACAAGACAAGGTTGCCCACTCTCACCACTATTATTCAACATAGTTTTGAAAATTTTAGCCAGAGCAATAAGAGTAGAAAAAGAAATAAAAGGAATCCAAATCAGAAAAGAAGAAGTAAATCTGTCACTGTTTGCAGATGACATGATACTATACATAGAGAATCCTAAAGATGCTACCAGAAAACTACTAAAGCTAATCAATTAGTTTGGTAAAGTAGCAGGATACAAAATTAATGCACAGAAATCTCTTGTATACACTAATGTGTATACACTACACTTGTATACACTAATCATTGTATACACTAATGATGAAAATCTGAAAGTGAAATATAGAAAACATTCCCATTTATCATTGCAACAAAGAGAATAAAATACCTAAGTATAAACCTACCTAAGGAGACAAAAGACCTGTATGCAGAAAATTATAAGAGACTGATCAAAGAATTAAAGATGATACAAACAGATGGCGAGATATACCATGTTCTTGGATTGGAAAAATCAACATTGTGAAAATGACTATACTACCCAAAGCAATCTACAGATTGAATGCAATCCCTATCAAACTACCATTGGGATTTTTCACAGAAGTAGAATAAAAAAATTTAACTGTTTACATGGAAACAAAAAACCCCCCGAATAGCCAAAGCAATCTTGAGCAAGAAAAACGGAGCTATGAAGCTACAGTAATCAAAACAGTATGGTACTGGCACAAAAACAGAAATATAGATAAATGGAACAGGATAGAAAGCACAGAGATAAACCCACGCACACGGTCACCTTATCTTTGATAAAGGAGGCAAGAATAAAAATGGAGTAAAAACAGCCTCTTTAATAAGTGGTGCTGGGAAAACTGGACAGATACATGTAAAAGAATGAAATTAGAACACTCCCTAACACCATACACAAAAATAAACTCAAAATGGATTCATGACCTAAATGTAAGGCCAGACATTATCAAACTCTTAGAAGAAAACATAGGCAAAATACTCTATGACATAAATCACAGCAAGATCGGTTTTGACCCACCTCCTAGAGAAATGGAAATAAAAACAAAAATAAACAAATGGACTTAATGAAACTTCAAAGTTTTTGCACAGCAAAGGAAACCATAAACAAAATGAAAAGACGACCCTCAGAATGGGAGAAAATATTCCCAAATGAAGCAACTGACAAAGGATTAATCTCCAAAATTTACAAGCAGCTCATGCAGCTCAATATCAAAAAAACAAACAACCCAATCTAAAAATGGGCAGAAGACCTAAATAGACATTTCTCCAAAGAAGATATACAGATTGCCAACAAACGCATGAAAGGTTGCTCAACATCACTAATCATTAGAGAAACGCAAACCAAAACTAGTATGCGGTATCACCTCACACCAGTGAGAATCACCCTTATCAGAAAATCTACAAACAATAAATGCTGGAGAGGTTGTGGAGAAAAGCGAACCCTCTTGCACTGTTGGTGGGAATGTAAATTGATACAGCCACTATGGAGAAGAGTATGGAGGTTCCTTAAAAAACTAAAAATAGAACTATCATATGACCCAGTAATCCCACTACTGGGCATATACCCTGAGAAATCCATAATTCAAAAAGAGACATGTACCACATTGCTCATTGCAGCACTATTTACAATATCCAGGACATGGAACAACCTAAGTGTCCATCAACAGATGAATGGATAAAGAAGGTGTGGCACATATATACAACAGTATATTATTCAGCCATAAAAAGAAATTAAATTGAGTTATTTGTAGTAAGGTGGATGGACCTATGGTCTGTCATACCAAATGAAGTAAGTTAGAAAGAGAAAAGCGAATGCTGTATGCTAACATATATATATGAATCTAAAAAAAAAAAAAAAGGTTCTGATGAACCTAAGGGCAGAGCATGAATAAAGACGAAGACATAACGGATGGACCTGAGGACACAGGCAAGGGGAAGGGTAAGCTGAGGCGAAGTGAGAGAGTAGCATTGACAAATATACACTACCAAATATAAAATAGATAGCTAGTGGGAAGCAGCTGCATTGCACAGGGAGATCAGCATAGTGCTGTGTGACCACCTAGAGGGGTGGGATAGGGAGTGTGGGAGGGAGACACAAGAGGGAGGGGATATGGGGATATATGTATACATATAGCTGATTCACTTTGTTATACAGCAGAAACTAACACAACAATATAAAGCAATTATACTGCAATAAAAGTATTTTAAAAATGTGAAGAACCAAAAGCTTTCTTCCTACGATCAGGAACAAGATAAAATGTCTGCACTTATCATTTCTATTCAGCATTTTAATGAAAGTTCTTCCAACAAAATTAGACCAATAAAGGTATTAAATAGTGTCTGTATTAGAAAGGAGGAAATAAAACTACCTCTATTCACTGAAGACATAATCTATTTATTTATTTATTTGGTTGCACCAGATATTTTAGTTGTGGCATGTGGGCTCCTTAGTTGTGACAGGTGGATTCCTTAGTTGCAGTACGTGAACTCTTAGTTTTGGCATGCATGTGGGGTCTAATTCCCTGACCTGGGATCAAACCTAGGCCCCCTGCATTGGGAATGAGAGTCTTAACCACTGTACCACCAGGGAAGTCAATGATGACATAATCTTATACATAGAAAATTCTAAGAAATTCACTAAACATTTTGGAACCAACAAATGAGTTCAGCAAGATTGCAGGAAAAAAGATTAACATACAAAAGTCAGTTTTATTTCTATACACTATCCATAAACTATCCAGAAATGAAACTAAGAAAACCATTCCATTTACACTAGCAAAAAAAAAAAAAAAATTAGGAATATGTTTCACAAAAGTGCAAATTTCAATTTCTGTAAATTACACAACACTGTTTAAAGAAAATAAAGACCTAAATTAATGAAAATACACCCTATGTTCATGGATCTGAAGGCTTAGTGTTGTTAAAACAGCATTAGTATATCAATTTATCTACAAATTCAAAGCAATCCTTCTAACAATCTCAGCAGGTTTCACTGCACAAATTGACAAGCTGATGGTAAAATTTATATGAAAACTCCAGGAACCCAAAATAACCAATCACCAAAGTAATAAAAGATAGAGCCACAATTCCTAATATCAAACTTTCTACAAAAAATAGTGATTGAGACCATGTAGTACTAACATAACGAGAGTCATATGGTTAAATAAAACAGAATTAAGAGTGCAGAAATAAAGCCTAATATTTATGGTCAGATTATTTTTTAACAAGGCTGCCAAGATAATTTAGTGGGAGAGGAATAGTCTATTGACCAATGGCCCAGAGACGGCTAGACATCCATAGACACAAGAATGAACTTGGACTTCTACCAAACACCATACAAAATAATTAAATCAAAATGGATAAAAGAACCTTAATGTAAGAGGTAAAACTATGAAACTCTTAGTAGAAAGCATAGGTATAAACCTTCAAACATGGTAAGGGTTATGCAACATTGTGAATGTAATGAATACCATTGAATTGAATACTTAAAAATAGTTAAATTGGCAAGTTTATGGTGTATGTATCTCACCATAGGGAAAAAATGTAAATCAATGTAATTTACCAAAAAACATTGAATTGTACATTTTAACTGGGTGAATTTTATGGCTGAAAATTATACCTCAATAAAGTTAAAAAAATAGCATATTGTCTGAAGAGACACTTATCTCCATTAAAAAATTTAAAAAAGTGACCAATAAGCTGATGAAAACATAGTCAATATTATTAGTCATTAGGGACTTGCAAGTCAAAACTACAATGAAATACCACTTCCCACTTACTGGCACAGATATAATCAAAAAGACAAATGACAACAGTTGTTGAATAGGACATAATAAATTAGAATGATTCTACATTATTTCTGTGGATGAAAAATGTTGTAGCCACTTTGGAGAACAATTTGCAGGTCCTCAAAAAGTGAAAACATACATCAACACAATAACTTGCATATGAATGGATGTCCAAAGTAGCATTATTTCTAATGGTAAAAAAGTGGAGACAACCTAAATGTCCATCAATGGATGAATGAATAAATAAATGTGGTATTTCCATATAATGAAATATTATTCAGCAACGAAAAGGAATGAAATACAGATACATGGCACTACAACATGAAAAAACCTTGCAAACATTGTGCTTAAGGGAATTGTCAATCATGAAAGACCTCATGTTGTATTATATGAATTTTATCACAATGTATATTATCCAGAATAGGCAAGTCTATAGAGAAAAATGTAAATCGGTGGATAGGGGATGAGAACAGTGGAGTGTGAAAGCTAATAAATATGGAGTTTCAGCTTGGAATGACAAAGCTGTTCTAAATTAAACTGAGGTGATAACAGCACAACTCTGTGGATATACTAAAAATCATGGCATTGTACACTCTAGAGGGGTGAATTTTATGGTATGTGAATTATATCTCAATAAACCTCTTTAAAAATGCAAGTGCCCATCCAAAAATTATGAAATTTCAAGATTAAATGAAGTGGTGCTTATATTCACTGTGTTTTAAAGATTGTAAGTCAAACATTTGAAAATTATCTTCAACAAAATTTAAACCAATATATTGATAATAAGGTCCAGGAAACTCTTATTTTTATTGTAATCCCTGCATTCCTCTTATTTTAGAAGATTGAGCTTAAGTTCACATTTAAGTCCTTAGATGGCTTTTATCAGACCTTCAAAGGGAACCTGAATGTCCAGTATCAATTGCCTCTGCTGCTTCTACACCATCATACAGAACAGTTTCGTCTGTGCTATTAAAACTCTTTTTAAGCTGCATATGCATTTCTTTGGTTTGTTATGATTTTCTCTTGTTTCTACCCATATTTCAGCATGTGTTCTTCATCCTTTTAGGTCTAGATCAAAAGTCCTTTGATTGCTATCCAAAGCAACTTAACTACACTTCCATTTTATTTCAAACTGTAGTTCATTTTAATTGTCAAAATGTAGGTAGGCCAGTAGTCCTTTGGAACAGGGCACTTACCTGTATCATCTCAACATCTTTAAAATCTCCGCAAAGTTTCTGGAACACAGGTGATCATCAACACATCTTTCAGCAAGTCAAAGTGTATAAAAGTAGATTAAGAATTTAGTTGACCAGGATTTAGCAGAGCTGACCACTATATTAATATGTAAAAACTTTCTTCTGTAAAGAACAGAATACAATTCTGAAGAAAATCAAGGCCATGATTACTTTTTTCTTTATTGTCCTAAAACAAACATTAGAAAGAGACTAACAATTTCACTTTGGGTGAAAAAATAATTAGAATACTTAATTCCATTTTATTTAGATTTATGTTTTAAGCCATTTAAACCCAATTTAAACCATAAAAATAAAAACACTATAGGGTAAGCATGTCTCTGTTACTTCTGTTTTTCAAGATTGGTTTTATTTACAAGGCTGAGATCACTTATTTCTTTCAGGCCTCTGTCACTTTTAGTTCACTAAATTATTTCTGTGAAGGATTAGGGATGGAAGGAATTTGTCACAGAAGGCAATTTTAGACTTAATGCCTCGTTCATAAAAGAGAAAGAAAACAAAACCTTCTACTTTTCAGCCAGTCAGATTCTTAAATTTGTCATAAATGAAAAGCTGAACTTGCTGGGAAAGAGTGATTTATTTGTTTGTAGGGACAAAAAGGAAAAATAGTATAAGATCCCTCAAACAACATCCATTTCAACATGTAACTGAAGAAAAAATACTGCCTCGAGTGAATAAAGCATTAAACATTGTAGAAACGCTCTTAGACACACACACAACTTCTTTGGCTACAAAACATGATAGATGCAAATCTCTTTAAGTTTTGTTACACGGAATTTTGATTTTTGAAATAAATCTCCAAACTGGAAGGTCAGATGAAGGTCATTTAGAACATTACTATCATTTCAGTCCCCGGCGTTGTAGAGTTCCACAAACCAACACACCTAACCCTTGTTACTTCTCAAACAATTGCTAAAAGCCTCTCCTATTTGTCTGCCACTGTCAAAAGGCCATCTCTCCAAAATTCCCCCTAAGAGAGGAGCCTAGGGTGTTTCCAATGGAACTTCTGGAGTTGGACAGACTCATCACAGGACTATCACAATAATACAAGGTGATATATGTGAATGAAACTGGAACTTAGTAATTTCTTTTCTGATTAAGAATTTGACACTTTATATTATTTCCAAAACTGAGGATGCTCTTGGAAGTGTAAACCAAAGCAACGTTTCAGAAGGAAATTAGATAAGATCACTAAATATTTAGATTCACAATTTTTGAAATGCAGCTGTCAGATTTCCAAGTATTAATGTCCTAAGTATATGTGTATATACACCAAAGGGTTTGTGCAAGGATATAGCAAAACGTTGCTTATGGGCTAGTGTGATTCATTTCACAGAAACAGATGAGCAAGGATATATTGTATAGAACAGGGAATATAGCCAATACTTTATAATAATTATAAATGGAGTATAATCTTTAAAAATTGTGTCACTATGTCGAACACCTGAAATTTATATAATATTGTGTATCAACTATACCTCAATAAAATTTTTTTAAAAAGAAATATATCTCTTTGCTCTTTCTAAGAAACTTAATCTTTGACTCTGAGTTCTCTATTCTGCCCAACTGATGGAAAATGGTAAAGTTAAATTTTCCACCAACCTGGGGACAGGAAGCTTGAAGGCAGAACTTACTCTGATTTATGAAAAAGAAGGTGAACTTTTGTAACTCAGAGTTTGCAAACTGAGAGCTGCACCCTCTCTATGTATCCCATTTTTTCCATATGTTGAATTGATATTTTGCTCTTCACCCTATGATCTAACTCTTCATACATGATATATTCATGTTTGCTTTAGAGATTTTAACCCATTTGTGACTCAGTATAATCCAAAAACTCATTATTATGAGAATCAACCTGAATTAATCCAAGACTGTAAACTTAACTACAAATTTACAAGAAATACAGGTGACACAGATATTTATTAACAAAACAGGGGCATGCCATAAAATACAGAGGGCAGAAAATTCTACAGGGAAACTGATTGGTATGTTCAATAAATAAATTACAAAAGCAAATAAAGAAGAATGGAGACTCCTACAGATTAAAATAACCTTAAAAGACACAGCAAACAAATTCATATGAACCTTACTTGGATTTTGACTCAAAAGATCAACTACTTTAAAAAATGAAATGAGGGAAATTTAAATACTGGTTGAATATTTAAAGCTAATACAGAATTGTTATTTTTTAGTTGTAGTGATAGTATTTAAGTTATATTTGAAATAGACCACTTATCTTTTAGCGAGATATTCTGAAGTAGTCATTGATGACCTGATAAACTCTCTGGGATTCACTTTAAAATAATGTGTGTGTGTGTGTGTGTGTGTGTGTGTGTGTGTGTGTGTGTGTATGTGGAGAGGCTGAGCAACAGGAGAGGCAAGATGAAATAAGATTCATCAACGTAAATAATTTTACATCTTTTTGATACTTTGGGGAGTGTATTTCACCATTCTATCTACATTTTTATATGAAGGAAATTTTCTATATTAAACAGTTTAAAAATATGTCTGAAGTGGGAGGTTTTAAAATTATCCTTCATTGTTAAAGTGTAACACGAATTTTCCCCTGGTGCATTTCACTACTAGAAATGACCACCTCTTGGATTTGAACACAGACGGAAAACATTTCCTTACTGATCTCGAGTATGAGGGTCCTTTTGTCAAATTCACATATCAGTAAAGGCACAGGAGCTCTGCTTTAAGCCCTCATACACTGAAATTATTTAGAAGACAGACACCTTATTTTTATGGTATTGGAATTGTCTCTTGGATGTTTTTGTTTTGCAAATTTTATGAGAAAATTTCCTTTACCTTTGATTTCCTCATATACCCAAGAGGATGGTTAGCCTTATGTGAACGCAAAAAATTCAAGCTATCCAGTTAAGTGCAAAGACATTTTGAGAGATAAAGTCTCTGAAAACTTTTAAAGGAAATAAAGTGAACTTTTCTGGACCAAACCTAAATAATTCACTGGTGCTGACTTTTTGAGTTATTTTTTCTTCATTTAGTAATGCACATCCATGTAGAATGAGGTAAAAGTGAAAAAACAGTATACGCATAGATTCTGGGACAGATCCATTGAGGCTTTTTTGTTTTTTGTTTTTGTCTATGCATTCCTTTCTTCTGCCTATAGACACTTTAGTAAGTGGACCAGATTCTCCCCTTGTGAAACACTGTGTGATTCCACCAAAGTCACTTTGATTTTTCAATTGGTTTCAAATAAAATTTTTAAATTGAAAAGTGTGATGGAAGAAATTATGTACTATGATAGAAATTGTGATAATACTTAGGTAAGAGAATTCATTATTATTGTTATTCTTATAAATTATTTTAGTAGAACTTCATATGTTAATCATCTCAGTTTTTTTTTTCTGTTTAATTTCAGTGTATATTTAGAATAGTGTTAGGTAATTAATATCATTAACATCTTAGAGAAGGGGAAACAGGGTCAAAGAATTTAATGACTCATGCAAGGTCACTCAGATAGCAAGTGGAGGGACCATAAAACAGTTCTCTTCATTCTAAATCTGGTATTCTTTCTACTGCAACAATCATACTTATATTAAATGGAAGCTCAATAAGCATATTCCCCAAAGAAGTGCACTTACCATCTTTGACACATGATTTTAGTATAACTCATTATGATACTTGGTCCTGAATTACCTTCTCCAACCTTGATTTCCTTGCAAGACACAAGAAAATAAACTACTTAAAAATCACTGACAAAGTGGTGTCAGGAAAATGATTGAGCAGGCAGTTCCAAGAGTAATCTTGCCACAAAACATTGAAAAATAAGCAGAAAATATCAGAACCAATTTTGTCAGAAATCTAGAAAACAGTCAAAGGTTGATAGCAAACAAGCAAATGCTGAATTTAGCAAAAGGCAATACAGAATGGTAGGAGAGCTTTGTGGCATTTTTCACATTGTCATGACCAACCATCCCTAGCTTTACAGCAGTCTTGAAGATGTCAACCCACGTGCCCAGAGTGGGGAATGGGTCCCTAGTTCCAGAGCAGAACTTATTAACAAATTATAGCTTATGTCTCCTCTACCCTGTCTGGAGGCTACCTGAGTACTGATACAAGGTACTGTCTTTGTTATACCTAACTCTGAACTTTCCCTACACCTTGCCCTATGCACCTTTTCCATCTGGCTGCTCCTGAGTTATACCTCTTCATTAAAAAAACCTAGAAATCTGGTAAGTAGAATGTTTCTCTCTCAAATTAATCAAACCCAAGGAGGCTGTTCTGGGAATCTCCCATCTGTAGCTGGTAGGTCGGAAGCACAGGTGACAACTTGGACTTGCCTCTTGTATCTGAAGTGGGGGATGGGGACCAGTCTTGTGAGACTGAGCCCTTGACCTGTGGGATCTGATGCTGTCTCTTCCATCTTCACTACTCATCACCTCACCTTCTGGGACTGCCATTCCAATGATGGATATTTCTGGTATTGTCCCACATGATCCTGAGGCTTTGTTGATGTGATTTGCCTCTGTTCTTCAGAATGGGTAAATCCTCTTGATTTGCCTTCAAGTTCACTCTAAGATGTTAATGATATTAATTACCTAACACTATTCTTCAAGTTCTCACAAGATTTTAAAATTTCTATTATTGTAATTTTCACTTTACAGTTTCTATTTGGTTCTTTTTATAACTGCTATTTCTTTGATGATATAATCTTATTATTTTCAAGAGAAACATATGTGGGAAATTTTCAACCATTATTTGTTTTTCAAATATTTGTCCCCTTTTTCCTTTGGGCACTCAAATTACAAATATGTTTAGCTTCTTGAATTGTCCCACAGTTTAATGATGCTTTGTTGATTTTTTTTTTAAACTCTGCATGTTAATTTGGAGAGTTTCTATTGTTTCAGGTTCACTAATCCTGAAGTTTCCTGTCACTAATGATAACTTTGCTGTCTATACATTCTAATATCAAACCATTTTTGGGTTAGGTTCAATGTATTGCTTTTCCTTTTCATCATAGTTCATATTTCTCTGCTTTTTTTTTTGCGGTACGCAGGCCTGTCACTGTTGTGGCCTCTCCCTTTGCGGAGCACAGGCTCTGGACGCACAGGCTCAGCGGCCATGGCTCACGGGCCCAGCCACTCCATGCATCGGAATCTTCCTGGACCAGGGCATGAACCCACGTCCCCTGCATCAGCAGGCAGACTCTCAACCACTGTGCCACCAGGGAAGCCCTTTTCTGCATTTTTATAGACCTGGTAATTATTTCTTGTTTGGCAGGTACTGTGAATGTTACATTGCTGGATGGTAATTTTTAAAAATTCTACAAATATTATTAAACTATATTTTAGGACTCAGTTAATTATTTGGATATAGTTTAAGCCTTTTGATGCTTGCTTTTAAGCTTTGTTAGGAAAAACCAGGACAGTGTTTACTTTAGGACTAATTGTAGCCCACTGTTGGAGCAGTAACCTTCTGAGTAGCATACCTAAAGCTGCTGATGTAAGCATGAACTAAGCTTCCCTGTGTTTTTACTGGGCATTTTTCTCTATAATCCATTCCATTTATTCTTTCCTGGCCTTGGGTAGTTTTTCATACATTCTAGCTATTGTGAATACAAACCAAGTCTAGTCCTGTGTGAGCTCTGCAGATTTTCCCCTGTAACTTAAGGTGGTTCATTTCCAGACCTCAGTAATTTCTTCAGGCACAAGCACTGATTACTCAGCTGGAGATGTGAAAAAAAAACTCGTCAGGTCTCTGCAGTTTTCGTTCCAATTCTCTAGTTTGAGAACTCTACCCACCCTAACTTTACCATACCCCACCTCTGCCTTCTCAATTCAAAGTCCCTGTTGCACTCTCCCTGGTCTCCCCTACCTGTGGGGTGGCCTGGGGACTCTCTGGATAGTAAGCTGGGCCCCTCATTGGGTTTCTTCATTTGTTTCCCCAGCTCTCATAAATTGCTGTCTTGTTCTGCCTGATGTTTCATGTCTGACTCTATCTGCATAATTATTATTATCATCATTTCAGATGAGAGAGTGAATCCATTCAATTATTTTATCTTAATTGTCAGAAGAACTCTATGCTCATAGTGTTTTCATAAATTGCATTCATTATTATTTTAATGCTCATGTTGTTCCATGTTTGTCCAAAGAAGCTTCTTCTCATTGGCACCAGCGTCATGTTGATAGATGTCTTGTTTTATGGCACTATAAGACAGCCTAGATTATTTTGCATACTCCTTTTTAAAAATTATTTATTTATTTATTTGGCTGCACTCTGTGGCTTGCAGGATCTTAGTTACCAGATCAGGAACTGAACCCATGCCTCTTTCAGTGGAAGTGCAGAGTCCTAACCACAGCCCAGGGAAGTCCCACTTTTGTATACGTCTTGCCTCAGACTGGTTATCAGTCATTACTCAAGTGCCTTGTGTTTTGACTCAGAAATTCACTAGTTATAAATGAAATCTATTATTTTAATAACTGTGCTACCTTGAGAAATTCACTTAATTTATGAGTCTCTATTTGTTTTGTAGTTAAGCCAAAATAATACCAACTATCTTTTGCTGTGTTATCATGAAAACTAAATGAATTACTAAATATAATAAGTCCTGGGAAGAATTCTGATATTTAATACATACTTAAAACCTCTTATATTATTTTAGTTCTCCTGTCTCAGAGATAAGAATAGGTTTCATTAATTATAAGAATCAGTGTGGGTCTTTGCCACTAGAGTTTAATTGTTCTATTTCATCAGTAGTTATTTATAAAAATGTTATCTTTAACTTCCTTAAAAAGAAGTTCTCAGGTACTCACATTTTATTCTTCCTCTTTTTGAATTCAGATAAGTAGGTACATGAAGAGTGGTGTCTGCATTCACTAAACATAATGTAGCAGTTATTGTTATGTGGAAAAAATTAGGAACCAGACGACAGGGAAAAGGTGGCATGAGGAAATGAGATGAGAGGAGATGAAAAAGCAGTAGTGAACAATGACTAAATACTGAAGAAGTACCAGGCCATGCATCATTTCTATAACCCCATAAGTCACATTCTGTTGTTATACCCATTTTACAAATGAGAAGACTTGTGCAGAGAACCCTAAAACAAGACAAAATTGGATAGAACTGTTTCTCCCTACACCTCCTCACAAATAAAAATACTGGAAATAATGCAAGAGGAACCAAAGAGCAATGAAAGATGATAATAAGATTAACTGTGTTGGGACCCTAGGATTGGAAAAACAAAACAGTAACAGAGAGTCTTATGTCCAACCCAAGAAAGTGAGCAAGACCCAGCATTTCCTGACCTCAACACACAAAAGTGGGTGGTCCAAGGAGATTCATTCTTATCCTGGATCAAAAGTGAGATATGCCGAGGCAGGGTCAGCCTGGCTCCACACTGGGAAGGAAGATGGAGCAGGAGCTCTGCCAGAAGAAAGAAGCCAGTGGAAGTTTCCTTTTGCTCTGTGACCTCAGACTCCCCTTTCCCATCAAGAGGCACTGGGCAGCAGAGCAGCACCAATATGGGAGATGTGCCCACCATCACAGAAGGACTGGAAAGCATGGCAATAGAAAGTGCCCAAAGTGAAATACAGAATAAGAACAATTGAATCAAATGAACAGAGCAGTATCAAACACTGGGACAGTTTAAGAGGATAACTGAATTTGTAACAGGAGTTCTTAAAAGTAGGCTGCAGATATTAGAAGAAATGGTGGATAAAAATGTTCCCAATTTGTCAAATAAAAAAACTGTAACTCACAGGGAGAGGAAGTATAAAAAAGTGACACCAAGTCACATGATAGTCAAAGTGTTTAAAACCCATGATACAGAGAAAATTCTAAACCAGAGAAAATAGGTCACATTAACCTCAGAGGTACAGAGATGACAATAAAAGTAGACTTCTTTTCACAAACAATTCAAGTCAAAGACAGTAGAGCAACATCTTTAAAGCATTAAAAAGAATAAATTCATGCTAGAATTCTATACCCAGTCACACATCTTTCAAAAAGGAATGCAAAACAAAGACTTTTTCAGACCTATGAAAGCTTCGATTTCATTACCAGCCACCTGTGCTAAAATAAATATTACAGGAAGTCCTTAAGAAAGAACAAAAATTATGTCACACAGAAATCTGGATTTAAACAACCATGAATAACAGTAAGAATGGTAATTGTATAAGTAGGTATAAAAAATATTTATGACTTTTAAAATCTCTTTCAAATATTACCAATTATTTATGTAAAGGAATAAAATAAGAATATATTTCAAGGTGTATAACGTACATGGAACTAAAGCATATGAAAAACAGTACAAAGTTTTGGGAAGGAGGAGCAAACTTATATTGTTGCAATATTCATCTACAGCACATAAGGTAGCATAATATTGCTTGAAAGTAGACTGTGATAAGTCAGACATGTATACCACAGACCCTAAAGCAACAGCTGAAACAAGAAGACAAAAAGTAATAGCCAATAAGCCAAAAAAAGGGAGCTGATAATGCAATCATAAAAATTGATCAATCCAAAGAAAAAAAGAAAAAATAGAAAGGAACAAAGGGAACAGTTGGGATAAATTTTTTAAAAATAGCAAAATTGTAGATGTACATCACAAAAATCAATAGTCACACTGAATATAAATGGTCTAAACACAATATTAATAATCACACACTGGCATATAGGGTGAAATGTAAGATTCAATTTCATGCTGCTTACAGAAAGTTAGCCATTATAAAGACACAAATAAGTTAAAATCAGAAAGATTGAAAACTATGTACCATTCTAACATTAATCAAAAGAAGTACAGAATTCCTACATTAATATGAGAAAAAGTGGCTTTCAGAGAAAAGAATATTGCAAGGAATAATGTGGATCATTTGTGAAAAAGTGGTCAATTTGTCATGAGGACATACCCTTAAATGTGTGTTCAACTGATTACAGAGTTCAAAAGACTGGAAATAAAATCTGATAAAAATGGCATTAAGGTGTAGATAACTCAACAATTGTAGTTGCATATTCCAACAACACTTTCTTAATAATTATTAGAAGAGAAAAAATAAGTAAGAATATAGAATACTTGAACAACACTGTCAACCATCTTGACCCAGTTGACATTTATGCAACAGTGTTCTCCAAAAAACAATAATACATATTCTGTTAAAGGTCACATGGAACATTTTCCAAGATAGCACATATTCTAGGCCATAAAACCAAAATCTGTACTAGGGTTCTCCAGAGAAATAGAACCAATAAGAATAAGTTGTGTGTGTGTGTGTGTGTGTGTGTGTGTGTGTGTGTGAGAGAGTGTAAACAGACAGAGAGTTTGAGACAGAATTTCAAAAATTTATAACATTGAATCTGTAGTAGGGAAGAAGAATTATCAATTATCTCAGTTATCAACTAAAGAAAGTAGAAAAATTCAGCAAAATTAGGCACCATATGAGCAGCAGATAGGAAATAATAAAGATCAGAGAAGAAAGCAATTAAACAGTCAATAGATAAACAATAAAGAGAATTACTGGAAAAAAAGCTGATTCTTTCAGAAGATAAGTAAAATTGATTAGAAAAAAAGAGAGAAGAGAGAAATTACCAATATAAAGAATGAGAGAGTTGGAATCATTATAGATTTTCCAGATATTAAAAGTATTATAAAGAGATATTTAAACAACATTTCACTAATAAACTCAACTTAGATAAACAAGTGTCTTAAAAATACAAACCTCTAAAGCTCACTCAGGAAGATATTGAACACTTAGAAAAGATTATTTTTAACTGATTTTGTAGTTAAAAATTTTCCCATAAATAAAACTCCACACAAATATGGCTTCATTGGTGAATTATACAAAATATTTCAAAAAGAAATAACAAAATTTAAACAAAACCTTTCTAAAACTTAGAAAAAATGAATACTTCCAAATGTATTCCACAAGACCAGCATTATCCTAATATAAAAAATTATTTATATTTTTTGAGGATGAAAAAATTGTAAGAACTATAAATTATCTCTCATGGATATAGATGCAAAAATGTTTAACAAAAGTTTTAGAAAGTCAAATCCAACTGAGTGGGATTATTCCTAGGAATGCAAGGAAGATTTAATATTTTAAAATCAGTCAGTGCAATTAACCATGTGGATAATCTAAAAAGAAAACAAAAGTGAACACCCCAAGAGTTAGAGAATTTGAGAAAATCCAACATCTATTCCTGATTTTTAAAAACTTAATAAATGTAGAAATATAAGCATATTTCCTAAACCTGATCTATGCAGTTAACATTGTATTAATGAGAAAACACTTAATGCTTCACCCTTAAAATCACAAACATAGAAAGGATGTCTTCTCTCCTGATTTTTTTCTTTCAATTTTATTAAGATATAAATGACATACAGCACTGTATACGTTTAAGAGGTACAGAGTAGTGAATTGACATATACATCAGAAAATGATTACCACAATAAGTTAAGTGAAAAGCTATCACGTCATATAGATAAAAGATTTTTAAAATTTTCCTTATAATGAGAAGGCAAGATTTTTTCTTTTAACAACTTTCATATATAACATACTGTACTGTTAATTATATTTAACATGTTGTACATTATATCCCTAGTATGTATTTATCTTATAACTGGAAGTTTGTACATTTGACCTACCTTGATCACATCCAATCTCCCCACACCCTCGGGACACTGGTGACCACAAATCTGATCTCGTTCTATGGGTATGTTTTTTTTGTTTGTTTGTTGGTTGGTTTTTGAAGAATAATTGACCTAGAACACTATGTGAGCTCCTGGTGCACAACATAGTGATTCAATATTTCCATACACTTCAAAATGGTCACCATGATAATTCTGGTTACCATATATCAACATAAAAAGGTACTGCATTATTATTGGCTATATTCCCCCACACTCTATATTTCATCCCCTTGACTTAGTTTGTAACTGGAAGTTTGTACCACTTAATCTTCTTCTCCCAATTCTCTCATTCCTCCCCCTGCTTCTCTCAGACCATGACCTGTTTGTCCTCTGTAGAGTATCTACAATTCTGTTTCTCCTTTGTAATGTCTGTTCATTTGTTTTGCCTTTTGGATTCCACATATAAGTGGAATCATATAGTATTTTTCTTTCTCTGTCTGACTTATCTCACCTAACGTGATACTCTCTAGGTCTATCCATAGTTATATTCCATTGTATACATACACCACATTTTCTTTATCCATTCATCTGTTGCTGAATACTTAGGTTGCTTCCATGTCCTGGCTATTGTAAATAAGTGCTGCTACAAACATTGGAGTGCATGTATCTTTTCAAATGAGTATTTTTGTTACATTTGGATCAATATCCATGAATACAATTGCTGGATTGTATGCTAGTTCTGTCTGTAGTTTTTTGAGGAACCTCCATGGTGTTCTCCATAGTGGCTGCACCAATTTATTCCCACCAGCAGTGCATGAGGGTTCCCTTTCCTCCACAACCTTGCCAGCACTTGTTATTTGTTCTCTTTTTGATAAGAACTATTCTGATAGATGCGAGGTGATGTCTCATTGTGATGTTGATTTGAATTTTCCTGATGATTAGTGACGTTGAGCATATTTCATGTGCCTATTTGCCATCTGTATGTCTTCTGTGGAAAAATGTCTCTTCAGATCCTCTGCCCACTTTTAATTGGGTTGTTTTTTTCTTTTTAGGTTGTTTTTTTTTGTTGTTAAGTTGTATGAGTTCTTGTATATTTTGGATATTAACCCCTTAGCAGATATATCATTTGCAGATATTTTCTCTTATTCAGTACGTTGCTTTTTCATTTTGTTGATAGTTTCCTATACTGTGCAAAGGCTTCTTAGTTGGATGAAATCCCATTTGTTATTTTTGCTTTTGTTTCCTTGCCTGAGGAAACATATCCCCAAAAATTGCTAAGACCAATGTCAAAGAACATATGGCCTACATTTTCTTCTAGAATTTTTATGGTTTCATGTCATACATTTAAGTCTTTAATCCATTTATTTTTGTATATGTTGTAAGAAAGTAGTCCCTTTTGATTCTTTTCCATGTAGCTGCATAGTTTTCTCAGCACCATTTATTGAAGAGGCTGTCTTTTCTCCATTGTATATTCTTACCTCCATTGAGATAGATTAATTGTAATGTGTGTTCATTTCTGGGCTCTCTATTCTGTTCCATTGATCTATGTGTCTATTTTTGTGCCAGGGCTATACTGTTTTGATCATTGTAGCTTTGTAGTATAGTTTGAAATCAGGGAGCATTATGCTTTCAGCTTTGTTCTTCTTAAGATTATTTTGGCTATTCAGGGTTTTTGTGTTCCCATACAAATTTTAGAATAATTTTTCTAGTTCTGTGAAAAATTCCATTGGTATATTAGTAGGGATTGCATTGAATCTGTAGAATAGCTTGGGTATTGTGGGCATTTTAACAATATTAATTCTTCCAATCCATGAACATGGTATATGTTTCCACTTCAATTTCTTTTAACAGTGTCATAAATTTCCAAGTACAGGTCTTTTACCTCTTTAATTAGATTTATTCCTAGATATTTTATTCTTTTTGATACACTTGTAAATGGGATTGTCTTATTAATTTCTATTCCTGATAGTTTGTTAGTATATAGGAAAACAACAAATTTTTGTATATGAATTTTGTATTCTGAAACTTTACTAAATATATTGATGAGTTCTAATAAGTTTTGTGGTGGTGTCTTTAGGATTTTCTATATACAGTATCACATCATCTGCAAACAGTGACAGTTTTACTTCTTCTTTTCCAATTTGGATTCCTTTAATTTCTTTTGCTTTTCTGATTGCTGTGGCTAGGACTTCCTGAATAATATTAAATAGAAGTGATGCAGGAGGTCATTCTTTATTATTCCTGACCTTAGAGGAAATAATTTTAGTTTTTCACTGTTGAGTATGCTGTTAGTTGTGGTCTTGCTATATATGGCCTGTATTATATTGAGTATGTTTCTTTCCTACCCACTTTATTGTGAGATTTTATCATAAATGGATGTTGAATTTTGTCAAAAAGCTTTGTCTATATCTATTGAGATTGTCATATGATTTTTATTCTTCAATTGGTTAATGTGGTGTATCATACTGACTGATTTATGGGTATTGAACCATCCTTGCATCCCTGGGATAGATCCTAATTGATCATGTTATATAATTCATTTAATGTATTTTTGAATGTTGTTAACTAATATTTTGTTGAGGAATTTTGCATCTATGTTCATCAGTGATATTGGTCTGTAAATTTCTTTTCATTTCTCTTTCTTTATTATTTATCTTTTTATTTTTGTGGTTGCTGTGTCTTTGCTGGTTTTGGTATCAGGGTGATCCTGGCTTTACAGAATGAGTTTGGAAGTTTCCATCCTCTGCAATTTTTTGGAGTCATTTGAGAAGTTTTGGTGTTAACTCTTCCTTAAATATATCATAGAATTAATGTGTGAAACTGTCTGGTCCTGAACTTTTGTTTGTTGGAATTTAAAAATTTCTGATTCAGGGACTTCCCTGGCAGTCCAGTGGTTAAGACTTTGCCCTCCAATGCAGGGCATGTGGGCTCAATCCTGGTCAGGGAGATACAATCCCACATGTCTTGCAGCCAAAAGAACAAAATAAAAAACTGAAGCAATATTGTAACAAAGTCAATAAAGAATTTTTTAAAATTCCTTTTTAAAAAATTTCACAAACTTAATTTATTTATTTATTAATAGTTTTTAAAAATTAATTAATTAATTTTTCCCTGTGCTAAGTCTTTTTTGTCTTTTAAAATTTTTGCATTTTATTTTTTTATACAGCAGGTTCTTATTAGTTATCCATTTTACACATATTAGTGTATATATGTCAATCCCAATCTCGCAGTTCATACACCCACCCACCCCCACTTTCCCCCCTTGGTGTCTGTATTTTTGTTCTCTACAACTGTGTCTCAATTTCTGCCCTGGAAACCAGTTTATCTGTACCATTTTTCTAGGTTCCGCATATATGTGTTAATATACGATATTTGTTTTTCTCTTTCTGACTTACTTCACTTTGTATGACAGTCTCTAGATCCATCCACATCTCTACAAATGACCCAATTTCATTCCTTTTTATGGCTGAGTAATATTGCATTGTGTATACATACCACATCTTTACCATTCGTCTGTCAATGGGCATTTGGGTTGCTTCCATGTCCTGGCTATTGTAAATAGTGCTGCAATGAACATTGAGGTGCATGTGTCTTTTTGAATTATGGTTTTCTCTGGGTATATGCCCAATAGTGGGACTGCTGGGCCATATGGTAATTCTATTTTTAGTTTATTAAGGAACCTCCATACTGTTCTGCATAGTGGCTGTATCAATTTACATTCCCACCAACAGTGCACAAGTGTTCCCTTTTCTCAACAACCTCTCCAGCATTCATTGTTTGTAGATTTTCTGATGATGCTCATTCTAACTGGTGTGAGGTGATTCCTCATTGTAGTTTTGATTTGCATTTCTCTAATAGTTAGTGATGTTGAGCAATTTTCATGTGCTTCTTGGCCACCTGTATGCCTTCTTTGGAGAAATGTCTATTTAGGTCTTCTGACCATTTTTGGATAGGGTGGTTTGTTTTTAAATATTGGGCTGCATGAGCAGTTTATATAACTGGAGATTAATCCTTTCTCCGTTGATTCATTTGCAAATATTTTCTCCCATTCGGAGGGTTGTCTTTTCGTCCTGTTTGGAGCTTCCTTTGCTGTGCCAAAGCTTTGAAGTTTCACTAGGTCACATTTTTGTTCTTATTTCCATTACTCTAACAGGTGGATCAAAAAATATCTTGTTGTGATTTATGTCAAAGAGTGTCCTTCCTATGTTTTCCTCTAAGAGTTTTGAGGTGTCTGGTCTTACATTTAGGTCTCTAATCCATTTTGAGCTTATTTTTGTATATGGTGTTAGGGAGTGTTCTAATTTCATTCTTTTACATGTACCTGCCTAGTTTTCCCATCACCACTTATTGAACAGACTGTATTTTCTCCATTGTATATCTTTGCCTCCTTTGTCATAAATTAGTTGGCCATATGTGTTTGGGTTTATCTCTGGGCTTTCTATCCTGTTCCATTAATCTATATTTCTGTATTTTTGCCAGTACCATATTGTCTTGATTACCGTAGCTTTGTAGTATGGTCTGAAGTCTGATTCCCCTAGCTCCGGTTTTGTTTTTTTGTTTTTTTTCCCTCAAGACTGCTCAGGTTATTTGGGTTCTTTTGTGTCTCAATACAAATTTTAAGATTTTCTGTTCTAGTTCTGTAAAAAAATGCCATTGGTAATTTGGTAGGGATTACATTGCATCTGTAGATTGCTTTGGGTAGTATAGTCATTTTCACAATGTTGATTTTTCCAATCCAAGGACATGGTATATCTCTCCATCTGTTTGTATCATCTTTAATTTCTTTCATCAGGTTTTTGTCTCCCTAGGTAGGTTTATTCCTAGGTAACTTTTTTTTGTTTTTGCAATCGTACTTGGAGTGTTTCCTTAATTTCATTTTCAGATTTTTCATCATTAGTGTATAGGAATGAAAGAGATTTCTGTGCCTTAATTTTGTATCCTCCAACTTTACCAAATTCATTGATTAGCTCTAGTAGATTTCTGGTGGCATCTTTAGTATTCTCTATGTATAGTATCATGTCATCTGCAACAGTGACAGTTTTACTTCTTTTCCAATTTGTATTCCTTTTATTTCTTTTTCTTCTCTGATTGCCATGGCTAGGACTTCCAACACTAAGCTGAATAAGACTGGTGAGGGTGGACATCCTTGTCTTGTTCCTGATCTTAGAGGAAATGCTTTCAGTTTTTTCACCATTGGGAATGATGTCTGCTCTGCGTTTGTCATATGTGGCCATTATTATGATGACTTAGGTTTCCTCTATGCCCACTTTCTGGAGAGTTTTATCATAAATCAGTGTTGAATTTTGTCAAAAGCTTTCTCTGCATCTATTGAAAGGATCATATGGTTTTTCTCCTTCAATTTGTTAATATGGTTTATCACATTGATTGATTTGCATATATTGAAG